>NW_024870494.1:555511-568663 GCF_013358625.1 Macadamia integrifolia
TGCAAATTTTTTTTTTTTTTTTGACGCATACTTTTTTTTTGGTATCTGATTCCAGAATATTTCAACAAATTCTATCCATTTTGATCCCAATTTTTTAACCATTAGTGGAGTTAGGGTTATCGATTCCAAGTATATAGAGTAAACGAAGCCAAGTTGGGAGAGTTATAAGCACATAAGATTGGAGACTTTTTTTCTTCAAAAAAAAAAAAGATGGGAGAGTGATACAAAAACATCGTGAGGAAGAAATGAGAGAAAAGAAAAATAAGTGAAACAAAATTAATGATAAATAAGGATAAAAGTTTATGTCTTTGCCATATATATATATATATATATATATCCTAAAGCCTAGTTGGAGATAGGTATTGAATATAAAGAAGATTATGAAATATACTAATTTTTATCGTTTCTTAGAAATATCCAGAAACTTTTTTAACGCTTTTTAAAAGTACAGAGAATCTTTGATGTGGAAAGTTGACCCTTCACCAAGGTCTTTATTCTATTTTTATTTTTGATAAACCCCAAGGTCTTTACTAGCATGTCAATTTTCAATATCTAAAGAATTTGCAGTGGTAAAATAAATTAATTAATATTTTAAGATGGCAAGAAGGGGCATGAACAATGCAAGTTTGTTCTTTTTTCTTTCTTTTTTTGTAAAAGAAACTTTATTGATTGGAATAACATGATGAACTCAAGGCTTTACCAACACATAGATCATGAGGCTAAAGAGTAGGGAATGTGGCCAAACTGTCTGTTGTTGACAGGGACTTCTAGGAGAGGGCACAAGATCGCCATTAGAAGGACTTAATCTTTCGCAAGGTCTTGTAAAACCAGATTAATTCGTTTACATACTTTACCAAGGACCAAGTTCCATTCATGAACACGAGATGAGGAAATTTCTGAGAAGATTTTTCAGCCTGTTATTATTGAAAAGGTGGTAAACCATCTTCGCCGAGAAAACTCCATTCCTAGAACCACCCCAAACTATAGAATTTGAAAATACATGGTCTATCTAAATCGTTTCCACATATATGCTCTATGGGAAATCTTTCTTCCTCTCTCCTCTTTTTTTTTTTTTTTTTTTTAATTGGTAAATTGGTAAGGCTAGGTTAGCAATAAAATCTGTTTACCACCCTACCCTTCTTGGCTCAAGAGTGTAGATAGGGGATTTTTTACCTTGTAAGTTTGATAGGGGTTGTAAGTGTAAATTGGACTTATATCTATATGTCGAGCTGAAAAAGGGGGAGAAAGGATAATAGTCTTCCCTCATTGTTTAACTATTTACTTGTCTTGGTAGGGACAATTAGGAAATTTCTCACATATACATCTGAGTAGGCAAATCCCTAAATTTACAATAATGGATCTATAATTTACAACATCTAATGCAAGGGTAGAAAGGGGTTTTCAAAAATTTAAAAAGTTATTTAATACAATTTACCTATATTTCTAGCTGAAAAAGGGGGAGAAAGGGTATTCGAGTCTTCCCTCATTGTTTACCTATTTACTTGTCTTGGTAGGGACAATTAGGAAATTTCCCACATATACATCTGAGTAGGCAAATCCCTAGATTTACAATAATGGATCTATAATTTACAACATCTAATGCAACGGTAGAAAGGGGTTTTCAAAAAGTTTAAAAGTTATTTAATACAATTTACCCTCATCCAAAGGAAAAAAAATTACCTTAAAAGGCCAGAAAAGTAAGATTACAACTTCTTAGTTCACGAGTTCGATTATAATAAGATTTTCCCAAAGTTATATCCCCTTGCCAGATTGTTAAGGTGTTTGGAAGTACTGATGAAATGCATTTGGCTGTATTTAATAGCCTGCCCTTGGAATCCCAGCCTAGCTACAGGGGAAACCAGGGTTGTGGCTTGTGAGGGCTATCCTTTTAGCTTCTACAGCCTCCTTGCTGACTCCATGCAATTCACTTTTAGCACATCTTCAGGATGAAAACACAGACCCCATGCCAAAACAATAAAAATTAAAAATTAAAAAGAGAAAGCTGAGGAAAAGTTAATAATTACCTGATAATTTAATTGAGCTAGAAATGGACCATAAGACTAATGATCTTACATTTGCATATATAACATTAGCCAGGCATCTCAGGCCTCTGATCTGAAGAGGGAAAACAACTCAGACAACTGATTAGTTACTAAGTTACATTAACATTATACTAAATAAACTTCCCACTTGGCTTCAAGTAAATCAACACTTTTGAGTCACTTTAATGTCCGCAAACAGCCATTGGGGAGGAGGAACCTAAACTTCTCTGAATTTTCTAAAACATAAGCAGGAAGGTGAACTAAAGAAGCTGATCGAGGGATTGAACCCAACTTCTTAATCAGCTCTTGAAAACTGTATTCTTCTGGTAACATATCGAACAAATCATCCCCCTTGCAGATGATCTTCTGAATTCTTGAATAATTAAGAAATTCTCGCCGCCTTACCCGATCAGCATGGCTATATGCAGTCATCTTAAACACAAATTCTTCAATATGGCGGAAGCAAAAACTACAATGCCACCCAGCATCTGATAGTATAAGATCTGTCTGGCAAGAATGCCTGTAGCGCGTCCCAGGCCCATATATGTGAACCGTTGCTCGCCAACTGCTGTAATCAACAGGGAACTCGAATGAATACATGTAGTGTCTCAGTTCAAGGTGCATCACAGGTGGGATCCCATCACACCATTGTAAGAGTTTCATGGTGTGTGCACTAGGAATCTCATCAGTGTCAGACATTATAAGGAGGTCACCATTAGAGATCCCAGAACGACGTATTAATGCATTCATGGCCCCACGTTGCTCCGACTCGAGTACGAAGGGATTCTCAACAATCTTGCGACTCGCAGCCGGGCCTGAGAACACGCCATTGACAATCCTTCCCTTGGCAAACCCAAAACGGGCTTGGTTCTCAGTGAAGAATAGTGGCTTCGGAATGCCAGTGAAGGTAGTGTTTGACTCAAGTATTATAAATCGGGAGACATAAGGTAGAAGCTCACGCCATCTGATCTCAAGCATGTCAAGCTCATTGCTAAAGATAATGGCATCGAAGACACGACGAGGTTCAGAACGTAGGGACCAGCCATGGAGATGGCAGAGTCGTTGCATTGAAACATTCCCAGCATAATAATGTGGGAGATGGGTGAATGGGGGAGGTGGACTGTCCCAAAGTGGGCGGAAGAAGTAGGATATCTTCTGGCCATGGTTGAAGAGTCCAATCACACAAATTGGGATAAGTACGAGTAGGATGATCCAGAGAAACTTTGGTGGTGCCCGTCTGGAGGTGAGGCGGAGGGATCGTCCAGCCATAATAGAGGTTTCTAGTGGCAATTGTGAGAAGAATTATCGCAAAGAAGTGCAACTAACATTGTTCAATTTCATCTGCAGGAGATACTTTGGTGTCAGAAAACGAAGTGAAACAAATTTAACCAGTTTCAGAAAAATGCAAAAGGATTAGCTTATAAATGGCATAAAAGAAACTGTCAAGAGAGTAGTACTGCAAGTAGCTTGTCAAGAATTGGCTGGTCAAAAATTTTGCTTCAGGATCCAAAACCAACTGACAAAAAATCATGTTCAATGTACCCCCCTGAACTTGGAAAAGCCAAAGAAAATTTGTGGTCTGAGTTGGGTCATTGCAAGTTAACCAAATTGCTCATAAGTATCAGCCAGGCTACATAACTGAACTGGTCAAGTTATGTCAAGTAAATGTGGAAACAGACCACGTGAATTTGGGTGATCAGTGGGGTCTGTCCAAGAATTGCAACCACTAAATTACAAAGGGTAGTTAGTAACCACAATAGGATTGATCCACTAAGATATTTGGTCAAATGCTACGTTTGTTCCAGTTTAAGGAATAGTATAATAATGTCAAATGCTACGTTTGTTCCAGTTTAAGGAATAGTAAAATAATGTCAAATGCTACGTTTGTTCTGGTTTAAGGAAGAGTATAATAATGTCAAATGCTGCGTTTGTTCCAGTTAAAGGTATTCCCTAAATTGAAAAAACAAAGTGGATGTACTAGACCACCCTAGGTTTTCCCATGAGACGATTAGTAATTATTCTTCTTAGGTAAAGAAATGTCACGAAACGTCATGAGATGCCCAAAAACTGCTCGAAATTTAGACAGAAAGTGATGCACATTTGTCTACATGAGGACATTTGTCTACATGAGGACGTAACGTCAAGTGGACGGATTGCAACAGAAGCATAACAGATGTATGTGAAACTGAAACTTAATTGGAGAGCAACACAGAAGATTATTTGGCAGGGAATCATGTTGTTTGCCACCTCATAATTCTTTCCAAAAGATGGCAATAATAGATCAGTCAGTTAATTAAAAACTTAGAACTAGTTTGCTAGAACAGAGGTATCCTAAATGGTCAACAGAATAGATGGTCAGAATATCCAAATGGGTCAAAATATTTGCATAGATGGTACACTACTAAGTAAGAAAGAGAGCAACGAGGTGCACAGTTGCTGTAAAACTCATTTTCAAGATACCGGATATGAAGTTACTGTAGCATTGTAGTGATCATAGGACCATTACTCTAAAGTGCCATTCTTGGTAATCAAAAGAAATGGAATGAACCTTCACTCTAGTACCTTTCCTTTTCTTCTTTTCACCAATTAATATTTTCATAGTGAAATTATGATTCCTATTGGAAGTGAATTTGCAGACATAGATAGAGAAAGAATAGGAAAGACCATTTTTTTAGATAGTACACTATAGGAAGGTAACAGCCAGGAGACTCGAACTTGAGACCTCCTGGTGAGTGTGGGCTTAGGGCACCACAACCTCACCAACTGCACTAGGCAGTTGTTGTTGGAAAGATCATTGAATAACTCAGTAATTTGAACATTCCAAAAGAATAAAGAAAAACTCAACAATTTGAGAAGTGGACTAAATAACATATTCCTGAATCCATCATGAACCAGCTGAATGCAGCTTTATATGTGGGTCAATACTAGGACCCTGAGTTACACAACTGGCACCACAAACTGGCACCACAAATATCTACCAGAGGTTCAGAAAATGAAAATAACAAAAATGCAGTTTTGTAATGGCTTACGACCACAAAGCGTTGTATAGCTATGAGGATAATGTAAACACCAACTAATCAATTCATCTGCCAATTCTGTTAATCACCACCACCTCTTTAATCTTCCTTCCCAACCCCCCTCCCCTGGCACACCCCAACAAAAAAAAACAGAGAGAGATCTTAACTGTGCTACATACTCGACTGACCTTAAATTTAAGAAGAGGGAAAATCATTTTGGTGTTAATATTCTTTTCCTCCTATTTACAGTATTCGTCATGGGGATCAGACAACGTATCGAAAAAATTTGGGAGGACAAGCAACAAAGCTCAGATGGCAGGCTTCAATATTTGTGCAATTTCTAGGAATCTTGGTACAAGTATTGAACGAGTTTCCAGACTACATTTTGTTCTACTGATTTTTTTCTTTTCTAAATAATATTTCACCATAAAGACAAATAATGCAAAGCAACAATGCCTGTGCAGATGTTTGAGTATTGCTTAAAGTTTCTATTTTCATGACTAAAATTTGCTTTGAACTCTTTCATTTTACAAACACATATGTGAAGAACAGGAGAAACCACTGGCACCTGCAGGCTGAACCCTCCTACTTGCTCTTCCTCCCAAACCCCTCCTTCGCCTCAATCTTTCTGATCACAAATGATGTGCTCCACAGACATGTCAGCGGTGAAGGTTCAAATTTTCATTTTCAATTCTTAAAGGACAATCCACCCAATGTAGCCAGAGAAATTTCAGTGGAATGTATGAAAAATGAAACATCCATGGAAACTAATGGAGTAATATATAAGGAATGAACATTTCAACATAACTACAGGGAGTTTGCAGCAGAATTACACAGATGGTACCGGAAAAACTTCAAAAGGTATTTTCATAATGAAAAGTATAAAGGATATGGAGATTAAATAAGGAACAATTATCTGTAGAAGACCTCCCTCCCACTTGTATTGTCCTGTCGAACACATGAGTGGACAGAGCTAGACACTTGTTCAGATTGCAGCACATCCCTTGTATAAAAGGTGCTTGAAATAAGCTTGCTTTTCTGATAGCATGCTCTAACATGGTCTTCCAATGATGTTATATTTCTGTCCTAAGTTTCTATTAGACTCTTATACTTTGATTAGCTTTACTAACCTACCAGAATTGCCTACCAATAAATATAAAAATATGAATGTAATACACTTGGTTCAACTTATCATTAACTTGCTTTTTACTTATATAATAATAAATTATCTATTAAGAGAAGAAAGATGAAAAAAGAACACATGCTATCACAATCCAAGCAAAAAAGAGTCCCAAAGTTGGTGCTACTTTCAACCTAGAGCAGGAACCTGGGATGATTTATTTCCAAAATATTCGAAGTATATGATCCATTGAAAGTTTACATCATTTTTTTTTTTTTTGTGACAATTAAATTTACATGGTTGTGACCCTGTTTTTGGATTTCAGGGGTTCCTGAATCTTTTTATGCAGTTCATGGCATAAGTGTTTGCAAGAGAATATGGTTCATTCCTTATTCTTTTTATCGCTCTTCTTACATGCAGCATTCATACAACAAAAGCACATAAACTTGATGTAGCTCAGCAAGGAATTACCCCACAAGTAGCAGACCCAAAAGCTAAAGAGGGAAAAATTAAAGAACTCAACAACTCGACCATTTAGCCTAGCGAGCCCTGTCTCTTATTTAGGTTATAATGCTTTGAGAAACTAGAAACTCCTTAAGTTACTAATTCCCAAACAAAATTTGACTTTCTCTTTGAACAACTACGAACATTGGAGACCTTCTAAACTACTACTTGACTTCTTCTACAAACTGCATCTTCATTCACTCCCCCCCCCCCCCCTCTCCCCAACCACCAAAAAAAAAAAGGTAAAACTAAACAAAAGCTCCCTATCGACTTAAAACTTCAAAAAACATATAAATAACGTCCCAGCCTGATGTCCCTCAGTAAGTTGCTTCTGCCTTTTCCAAAACAACTCACATTTACAAGATCTTAGTCTCAAAGTCTCACGAAGATCATTCCTACCCAGAATATGACCTTCTAATGTGAAATCTAGATCCCAAGCTAAACAGGTACATGGTAAAGATATTTATGCCAAAAAAAGTCAGCCACTACTGTGTTCATATCCATTAACCCTTCTACAAGGAACCTGTGCTAGAATTTTTTTTTTGAAAAAAGACCCATCTAACTTATGTAACATCTAGTCTGTAAGGCATTCTTATAAAAAAAGGAAAATCGTAGTGAAAAGTGAGATGATTTTAACCCGGATACATCATGAAGGCATCTCTGGAGAGAGACTATCATTTCTTTTTAACACTATACCATGAAAGAAACAAATAGAGCTAACCTAGAAGTGCAGAGAGATCATGGTTCAATCCCTTACAATCTTCTTCAACAAAACCCCCTCCCCCCAACAGAAAGAATAGAAAATATAAAATTATTAAGAAAGGAAGATTCTTTACATAGAGGGGAATAAAGAGCTTGCATACTGTTCAAGCACATTTAGATATAAAAGCATAGCCAAAAAACACACCAAAATACCGTATCAGGAAAATTAACCCGTGGGATGGGGGATGAGAAGCAAAAAAAGTTACCATTTTTTCATGAGAAACGAATGGATGGACCTCTTATATCAGAACAGTTTCGGGGTTCTAAGTACTTAACGAAGCTTGAGACTTGAGGCAAACCCTTCATCCTTTCCTTATCGTTCATATATGGAAAGAAGGAAAATTAGGTGATTTTTACGAAGCCGAATGGCGAAAACAATCTCTGATAAAACCAAAGGTTGAATGAGAAGCGGGTAATGCAGAATCGGAGATAGGGAGAATTGGGTTTGGGAGCAACTGAATAATATGAATTACAGAACGAACGAAGAAGAGGGAGAAGGTTTAAGAGAAGCAAATTCAGAAAAAGGAAGAGGGAATAAAACGTTGGATTGCCTCTCATGCAATAGAAAGTTCAAAAATAGCAATTTAATAAGTCCGATTCTATATTTTATAGTGTGGGATTTGGTCGGTGAATCCCTGAAATCAGATTTTTAAGGGGAAATACTAAATAAAATTGCGATTCAAAATCCCCTGCTCAGGGTTGGAGTTTAACCGATGAGAATTAAGCTTTTAAAATCCATTAAAAACTTTATTATTATAATTATAAATATATTTGGCATTTAAATATTGAAATAAATCCACACTACACTAGAGTGAGATCTTTCACACTCTCTTCTAAGTTATAACCGCTTCTAAGATAAAATGTGGCCTTGGCCCTATTGAATCAATCTTTCTATCTCTCACCCTCATATTGGTGTGGTTTTCTTATTTGGAAAATCTTTGTCCTTTAAATATACAAAATAAAATTCTCACAAATGAGTAGATACATGAAGCTTTGAGATTTGAAGCATGAATAATGCATACAACCTACCATGTCCTTATTCATCAAATGTTTGGATTGCCATGTCAACTTCCCGCATAGCAAGATTAGGTGGAGTTCATGAGGTTTGAAGAAAGGACCTAAGTTTTCCATCAATATCCATAAGGTATAGAGGAATAGTGAGGATAATTTATTGATTTTGTAAATAGTTGGCAGCATTTAAAACCCTTGATGAATGTATGGTTCCTTGACCATGTAATCAAGGGAAATTGTCTCTTTTGAAGATTACATGTATTATTAAGTAGAGTGTAATAATGTTTTATGTTCGATTTCTTGACAACTCATGTCATTTTCTTCCACAAAATACTATTTTAAACATTCTTAATGGTAGCATAGAGTGCAGCATCAATATTGGATCAAGGAATTTGTATTAGTATTGACCATGATCGATACTAACATATGTTGGATATGGATTGATGATATGGTATGATCATCTATATCAGTATTAGTATAGCCAACCATCGATAACAATGCCCTTACAATGAACTAAATCCTTGTTTCTTTGGAAAAATATCCTCTTTTCAATTAATTGGGTGACTAATTAGTGGTAGGGTTGGGACGACGTAAGGATAAGTGACCATGAGGCTTACTGGCTTGAACCTACAACTAGTCGATCGGAGTAGTGATGGGGCAAGGGTTTCCTTCCACTAGGTTACCAACACTGTTGACAGGGGTAATTTGGGTATTTGCATTCCAGGTCGTAGGCTATCATCATCCTCATGTCACCATCATGACGGTGTGTTTTACTCTCGTGGGATCTCCTCACTCCTCAATCCTCACACATCTCGTGGGGCATGGGCATTGTGGTGGCACTTGCAGCGTCTCTATGTTTGGTGTTGGTGGTGTTTACCGGCGTGGTCACATGCTCACCAGGACACTGGAATCTCCGCCGATCACGGAGCGAGGGTTTGTGTGCTCAGCTCATTCAACCCTCTGGGTATCCCTGCTCAGAACACACAGTAATGTCTACTCTTCTTCTTCTTCTTCTCCTCTCTCTCAGTTGGCCATCTGTCACTCTTGTTTCCCGTAATTATTCTTCTCCTCTTCCAAGTTTGAATTGATATCTGTACTTCGCTTTATTCAGGTTCAAACTAAGGATGACTACATCTTAGCTCTTCAACGTGTTTCTGCTCAAGCAGGCGGAGATATCAAAGTCAATCCCGGCCCTCCAATTTTCCTTCAACATGGCCTCTTTCTGGTTGGTTTTTATTACAATCTGTGTTTCACCACAAATAAGTAGTGTTCATGGCGACTTCTTTATTGTTTTCTCCCACCCCCACCCCACCCCTTGATTACTTTTGCCCCCCGAGAGGAATGGAGTTTAATTAAGATATTGATGGAGTCAATCAAACTCAGCCCTGATATCTTGAAAGAGGAAAGCGTTTGAAGTTTGTTGCTTAATCTGAAGTTCTTAATCTTCAGGAATCTCTGTTATCTATAGTAACTGGTAGAACTGTTGAACTATGAGAGAGAATTTATTTGAGTTTGAATCGGAAAAATCAATCATTCCAACGTATGATAGATACCTTGGAAGATACGACACAAGCTAAACTGGAACTGCAGAATGGAATTCATGTAACAAGCCCATTTGTCTGGAATAAGGCCAGCTACTTGAGATGTTATTTTTGAATAGTTAAGAGTAGGAACCTTGGTTATTACCTTTCTCTGCTTTTCAGCATTTTCTCAAATCACAAAGCATGGGCAGGGAGGAGATGTATGGTTTGTGAATTCACTTGAACAATCCTTAGGATTCATCCTAGCTGACCAAGGGTTCGATGTATGGGTTGGAAATGTACGAGGTACTCATTGGAGTCATGGACATGTTTCTTTTTCTGAGAAGGATAAGGTATGAATACTTAATATATTTCATCCCCTTCCCTTTGTGGGTTGGTATGTGTGTTTTTGGTGTTCTTCCATTCCATCTAACAGTAATTTCTGCTATTTATATATATATATATATATATATATCAGCTTTATGACACTACACTTATGTTGCAGGAATTCTGGGATTGGAGTTGGCAGGAACTGGCTCAATATGACCTTGCTGAAATGATTACCTATGTGTACTCAATAACAAACTCCAAAATTTTCTTCGTGGGACATTCCCAGGTCCTTAATTTCTTCTTGGAGCCGACATCTCATTTGATTCCAATATTGCTATCTTCTGTTGCTGCTTCTTCCTTGAGAGTTGAGAGCTCATTTTGCTTATTAATCATAGGGAACCATCATGGCTTTAGCTGCTTTCACTCGACCAGATATAGTAGAGATGGTTGAAGCTGCAGCCTTACTTTGCCCTATATCTTATTTGGGTCATATCAGTGCTCCATTTGTACTTAGAATGGTTAGCATGCATCTTGATCAGGTAACTTCCTTTTCCATATTTTCCGAGGCTTGCTTTGATCAATTGTTTCGGCTGACAGTAAAGTGGTTTCTTTATTTAGATGCTTCTGGCTATAGGCGTCCATCAGCTTAATTTTAGAAGGTCTGCTTCTCCATCTGCTTACTCTGATTTATCAACTTTCTCTATGTTGTGAAATTTATTATTGTGGTTTATGTTTCTGTTGTATACAGTGACATGGGTGTTCAGTTAATGGACAGTGTGTGTGATGGTCGTATTGACTGTAGCAATTTACTCTCTTCTATTACGGGTAATCCGCTGCCCTTTTGTTTTAACTCTTTTTTCTCTTTTCCTCACTATCTGCTCCAAAGATAAATTGTTTTCCATTTACTATCCATACAGAATAAGATTAGTTGATGGGACCATAGAGATAAGTCCAGGGAGCAACTGATGGCAAGAAAGGAATCACTTGTTCCTTGAACAGATTTGCCTGCTAACATATATTTAGAAGAAACCTTGACTTCAAAAAATCGTCCAAAATATCTAGATGGCAAAACTGTAAGATCAACAACGATTCTGATCACAAACAAAACACAAGGGAAGTTAGATTGCCTAATCAACTGCTTTGGTAGCTAATGTGCAGGATGGATTGTGTTAATCTCAATTTTCGGCATACATTAGGATCAGCCTGAGGCTATCTGAGTTATTGAGCTACAGGGTTGGCCCAACCAATTGGTGCCTAGATTTCATACTTTGCTTAGGTCGTTATACAACCGTAGCCCATCATCTGAGCTCTTTTACATCAACCTAAAACTAAAGGAGGAGTGGTTGAACCCCAAATCAGGTTCTGGTAAAAGCAGATTTGGCACATTATATTACTGGATTAATGCTAACCCATTTCCTCCCCTCATGGCTAGGAAAGAATTACTGAAATTTAGTATAGAAGCAAGGAAAGAGAGGTTGCATTGTGTGTTATACTTCTGATATGACAGATTTTTATCATGGTGGGATCTTTAAATATGAATGACTTCTCTACGGTATTAGCACTCTGAAATACCACCTACCCACATAGAATTTTTTTCCTTCTCAATTTGAAAGTAGAGTTAGATGTTTGAACAGCATGGTAGCTATTAGTTGATGAGTTATGCAGCAATGCTATTGAGATTTAAATTGAAAATAAGTTGGTGTGGTTGGCTTGCACAGTCCAAACTGATATTTAAGGGTGCCCCAATTGTATTAGGTGATAAAGCATGTATTCTTTGTTCTTGATGTATTTTATTTATCATTTGTTGCCTTCCTAAATATTTTACAAAATTGATCAATTTGCAGGGAAGAATTGTTGCTTCAACGAGTCACGAGTGGACTTCTATCTTCAATATGAACCTCATCCGTCATCATCAAAGAACTTGAATCATCTTTTTCAGAGTATGAACTTTGCGGTTTTTGTTTGATTTGATTTGATTTGATTTGATTTGATTTTATTTTTTTATTTTTTATTTTTTTTTATTTTTTTTTTATTTTTTTTTTAATTCGGTTGCAGTATCTTCTCTTTGTCATTCATGTCTTTGCAGGAACTATTAACGCATGTCTTAAACAAAAAAGAGATTTGCACAGAGCTACACTAGTATGTCAAAGGAAAAGGAAAAAAACAAAGATAGCATACATATATGATGTACAATCAGAAACTTGTAAATGAGATTACATTTTTAACTTGGGGAGATGAGGATTCCATAAATTTCCCATTCCAAAAATAGAAAGTTCAAACCAATTGGGAGTTTTTATGGTAATTGGAAGCAATTACTAATTCATGGTCTAGAATGTACAGATTGAAAACTTAGTTCTCGATTCTACATGAATTGTTGTGAAAACATTTTCTTTGCTTCTCTTCCATGGAAGTTTCATTGTCCCAGGATGCATCCAAATTTCTTTGTCTAACCTTTGATCAAGGAGTACCTTGGTTGTATTTTCTATCTTCAACAAGTTCAGCAGTGAGACTAATGGCCCTATCAAAAAGTGTCACAAGATTATTCTCACCTGCCACGTGGCAAACATGAGAGAAGAGGTTGAGCCCATATCATAGAGGACCCACACACGTCTACTGGTTTAATTTTAGCCTAGAACAAGCATGACAGTGAGATTAAAGTTTCATGAAGTTACAAGTAACTCCCATTTCATTTTACTGTAATCTGGTGGAATTCTTGTTATGACATTCTTGTAAGACACATTCCCTACATGCTTGAGGATGAATTTTGACTGGTGAGGTGGGTGTGGGTTGCCTTTATCAAACATGACCTTAGGTAATTATGATGTGTGCATTGAGGGATGAATGTA
>NW_024870494.1:569560-574952 GCF_013358625.1 Macadamia integrifolia
TGAGACCTCCTAGAGAGCATGGGTTTATTAAATTAGTTTTCTAGATGTAATTAGCAATTATTTATGTGCATATGTTATAAATTTAGGACATTTCTTCCTCTTTCAGAGAGGGGATCATCAGAAATATTATCAAGGGCAGAAATGAAAGTTTCCTGTTTCCTTTCTTCTCCTCTCTTCTGCTAATGGCACTTACTTGGCACCATCTTTGCAGGACTAGATATGATGCAGGTCAACATTCGGGATGGCGATTCTGGACAACTAGTGAACATAGGTAGAAGATAACACAATTCAACAATCAGTATGATATTTAAAGGCCATTTTGTTTTGCTAGATACAGACTATATGATGACAGGGAAAGGGATTGAAGCCAAGATCGAAGCCTTCTTCAAGGGCTCAAAAAGGCTCAAGATCTAGGCTGGCAGACCGTGGAGATTTGGTGTGATTCAAAAGAACTTGAGTAGGTGTTCTCAGATCCAAATAATTGCTCTTGTCCTTTCTATCTTTATTTTTGGATGTTCACAGTATATTGCTTTTTGTGTTAAAGAGGGCAATGGGTTGATTTTTTGGCTTGAAAGGTTTGCAAGTAAATTTATGAATCAGAAGTTCAAGATCCGGACTTCTGGACATTTTGTACATCTCTTCCCTTTTTGTTTAAGTAGTTTTACACCTATGCTTGGGTAGGGTTTTTTTTTTTCGGGTTGTGGTGGGGGGGGGTGTGGGGGGTTGAAAAGCATAAAGGATATCATGAAATTGACCAGCCCGGAAACCAATTGGAGAAGAAGATATTGAGATGAAAGAAAGCTCTACATCCAAAATGGAACAATGCCTTCCCCACCACCCCCCCCCCCCCCCCCCCCCGGGGCGGGGCGCAGGGCTTCCCATCAATCAGTATGAATATGAATAGCTTCTCAATGTCCATGGGGTTACACCCCAGCTAGAGAGAGACCTGGGAATAACAGATTCTTATGGGGTGATTCTCCATTAGAAACACAAATGGCTTAGAAGCATTTCTTTGAAACGATGCCAACCACAGCCTTCGCTGCCATCCAAAAGTGCAGAATCTAGATGAGCAAGGGAACCTGCTGTCAATCTGTTAACCGTTGGATTGGAATCTTAGAGGAGCTCAGTCCAGTGAATAGCAATTCACTCACGCATGAGCCTAGCCCTAAAAATCTAACCGGCCAAAGAAACTTACTATTGCAAGTTGCATGCACCATGACCTGAGAGCCTATCGCTTTTGTGCATTCATTTGATACATCCCTGTAAAGAATACTAAAAAGCCGCATATCTAATCTATCTGTTTTAATATTGTGATTGGCAAAGTAATAAAAGCAAATTGTATTCAAAAGCACGACCAACAGAAATTATCTTATTGCAAGTGCATTGTCCTTCCAAACCCAATATGGGTGATGTCTTTCAAGTTCGTAGAAAGTAAAGTAAAACTACCACTCCAAGAGAACAGCAAGGCATTATTCCACTGCCTCTATGACAAGAGAGCCACTCCCCTCCTATCACTCTTCAGGCGTATCCGAGCGAATTGCTGATAAACAACAACAGAAATAATTGGTAAGGACCATAATACTATAATTAAAATATCCTGTGTGCTTAGTAGTGACTAATAGAGAAGGTTACATGATGCTTCCACTCTCTTTTTTCCTTTTTTGGGAGGGTGGGGGAAAGGGTTAATTTGGTAAGCTTGACATACATACAATGAATAAGTAGATAAAATCATATCATTAAATTGATAAAACCATACCTCATAAAGATCTATTACCCTGAAGAACAAGAACCTCATGTGGGACCATTTACAATCAATCAACCGCTAACAGAGTCAGGAGTCAAAATATCCCCCACCAGATTATTAATTAAGCATGCAAGTAAAAAGACTAAAATGCACTCCCCCAAATCCCCATGGCAGATTAAAAAGCTGACTACATTAAGCAAATGCACCCAAACAGTACCCAAGAACAGAATATGCCACATTTGAAAGACCGTTTTCAACTTGAAGACTCAGACGCATCACATCAAGTTTCCCCTTGCACCACTTTGCTCGCAGAAGAATAATAATAATTAAAATGTGTTTGGGATGAATCCCCCAGAAGCATCAATAGAACAATTGACCTGCCTCCAGCCACATTATTTGCAGAAGAGCTAATTTGGTTAGC
The DNA here is from genome assembly GCF_013358625.1 of Macadamia integrifolia. Classification (NCBI taxonomy): domain Eukaryota; kingdom Viridiplantae; phylum Streptophyta; class Magnoliopsida; order Proteales; family Proteaceae; genus Macadamia; species Macadamia integrifolia. Next base: position 571,726 of record NW_024870494.1, read on the forward strand.
TGGAATAGATTTTGTTGACCAATAATTTCAGGGTGTTTAGTATTTCAAAGGATTAGCACAACTGGATACCAGCCTCCAATCCAAAAAAAAAAAAATGGTGGTTTCTGAATGAGCCTCAGTTTGTCTATGTCACTCTTCATTCCTCATCTGATAGGCCAAACTCATTTGCTTACATGCATGGAGCCTTCCTAAGCTGTGAGACCTTACATAAGATTCATATAGAGAACACAAGCAGGTAATGAGGTTAAAATATGGAATATGGATAGGGATGTACTTTGGGGTGCTATTCCAGAGAGCTGTGCCACATTTTTGAAAACCCAGACCCATCCCGAGGGATCAAATGTCCACCACAATCTCAAAAAAAGAATGACATCAGCTGGGATATCCGAACATTACCTGAGCCATCTAAGCTCAGTTCCTAGGCATAAAAACCGACTTTGGGTTGGGTTCAGCCCATTCAACTTGAATCACACTAATCAGCTAATTCCCTTCTCCTATGCATTCTCTCTTCTAAAGATACCTAACCAATAGCAGATAAGTCATATGTATGTATCCACTTGATTTATATGTTGTATACATACATGCATAAATTTGAACTTTAGGCCAGACTGATGACTCAACGCTAACCAAGCAGCCCCAACTTTTGGCTGGGATTTCCCAACCCTAGTCCAGACATGGGCTGCAAATCCTAGGCAAAGTCCCCCCGGGGGGGGGGGGGAAGGTGGGCCTTGCGCAGGTTGACATTTCAGGCCCAAGTTGCATCCCTGGTCATTTGTATGACTAGGGCTTCAAATTTCCAGCATTTATAAGATTGTCTTTCATCCGTAGTCATTGGTGCTTAAAAACATGACCCCATTTCCTTCCATATTGTAGACTCTACTTGCTGCTATACTTTTGGTTGAAGATCAAAAAGCTAGCATCACTCGGGGGATCACCAACATCATTAAACTATGTCCAAACCTACTTAGCTATTGGCTACAGGACAATGTACAAATAAATAGACAAGAGTCCCCACATTTGAAAGTTCATCTGAGACCTCAAACTTCTTCACATATTAAAGTATTTATTTGGAAGTTCCAGCTTGGGTTCCTCGCTAATCCAGATATCTTGCTCCAGAAAATGCTCCTATTATGCCTAAATTTAAAATCTATCAAGATCAAGAGCAATTCATTCATGTTCTAAGACATTGTCCAGGCAAAAATGGATCTAACTAACAAGGACAAGCCAGTGGTCTCCCACTAATGAGTGCAACTCTACAATGATATCATTTCTCACATCTCTTGATCTAAATTTACTACATTACAACATTTACCACTTGGACATAATGGAAAGACCAAATTACTATCGTTTGCAAAGATACATCTTTGCCTCCTAGCATATTATGAATTTGCTCCGTGATCTTCTCTTGTCAATTGTCAATGTTTTGCATATTAGGGTGATGGTAAATCTAATCCCCAGATAGAAAATGGAGATTGGTTTGCAGAAAAGGATCTCCAGCACAGAATATCAACCATAGAACAAACAACAAATAATATAATCAGAAATGGAATTCACTGCAGTGCAGTTCCCTAAGAAATCAGTGTGCAGAAACAAATTCTAATCATGTGGTCAACAGTCCCAAATGTTTACAGGGACTGACACATCCACCTATTAATGTCAAACCCCTTATTTTGTAAGACGCATAGGATAACATAAGGACACTTTACATAATTAATGATTAAACAAGTCCTCCTTTAAGCCAAAAAATAGGAAGAATACACAAGAAAGGAAAAGAAGAACAATATTGGTAATCCTTCACTCGGGGACTCAGGCAAAGAATGGCCTAGTTAATCCCTCAGGCCTCAGGTGTCACCCATCCTAATGTTGCACCAAATCATCTAAATAAGAGATATGTGGCAATTTATCCAGGCTGGCACACCTTTAAAGTATCCAACCATCAGTCTAAACATATTATCTCCCATCTCAACTTAAACCCTATTTGATTTATGGTCCTCTTTCAACATTCGTCCTTTTTCTATTCAAAAGCCACTCTCTATCCCCTTGGTTACATTTTTTTCAACACAAAAACATTTCCTCGAAAAAATATCTGCACTTTCTCATTCAATCAAATTTAATCTACATCCATCAACAAGGGGACCATTGGTTAGAAGCAAAAGAGTAAAATTTACAATGAACATTAATTTTCCACATGTTAGGGTTGCTGCAAATTTATTATGGCGTTCCCCCGCCCTGGAAAAATGGAATAAGAATCGAAATAAAATACGCAACCTCAAGATTCGATAGAGTTAAAAGAATTGCAGAAAACGGTAATGACATTACTTGACATCGCCAGAAGTGTTATTCAAGAGATTGCCACAACGATCATTCGACAATCAACCAAAAAAAAAAAAAAAAAAAGACGGAGGGAAGAATAAGAACATACTGGGTTTGAGAGGTTTGCCGTCAGTCCACTTAGAAACGGCGAAGTGAACTTTCTCGCGATTTAAAGCCTCGCTCCTGTAAGGCTCCTTGAGGCAATTACGAACCAGAGACGCGCAGATGTTGGAGTAGCTGATATAAGTCATGCCCGCTGCCCTCCAAAAGGGGACGGCTGCGGTCGAACCTGCCGCCGATGCCATGGATCTCCTCTTCTTCCTTCTTCTCTACTTGGCAGTTGCTCCGACTGAAGTCTAACTAGGGTGGCAACTTTACCCGGTTACCCACTTTACCTGCTTTACCAACCTTAGCGACCTACGATTTAGTATACGGCTATATACGCTATCGGCGGTCGTATTGGTCCGATCGGACCATTTTACCCCAAAATCATCGATCACAATTATTATTATTGTTTTACCATTTAATTCTCCGATAATACCGATAAGGTGATATCACCGATATGAATACTACTGATATGATACTGATACCTAGATCCTCGCAGCCAAGGGCCTAGACGAGCAAAGGATAAGTCGGTATGGAAATCTCGTCCCTTTTGTTAAGCGGTACAAATAAAATTTTCCCATCTAACTAAGGCTCGTACTGTAACATTCTAAAAAATATATTCTATTATTTTTTTATTTTTTTGGATAAAAAATGGAATAAAAACTGTATGGTACAAGTAACACTATACCTCAAAAAATGGATAAATTCTCTTTTTTTAATATTCTTACAAATACATACAAGATACGCCACTATACAAAGGATAATAGTAACCGCACCATTAACTACTTCATTTATGAATTTCATAGTTA
>NW_024870494.1:574972-585258 GCF_013358625.1 Macadamia integrifolia
CAAGACAGAATTCTCTTGCCTAATATGCAAAGATTTACCTCCATGAAAAGACTGATTCATTCAGACCGACATTGGGATCCAACAATATTTCATTTCCAGAATCCATGTTGCAACATTTTTGTTTCAAATTAGTATTTTTTAGTCAGAAATACATTTTTATGTTTCTATTAATTTGATATATTTTTGTGCAATAAAATAATGTTGTATGGCAGCAGTAATAGTGGTGGTGGTGGTGTCAATTGAAGTTGCATTGACGATAATGGTGGAGAAAGTTGAGAGTTGTGCGATTCATGAACGCAACTCATATCTAAATCTCGGCTGCTTTGCATATCAGATCAGGATTCCAGTGAGCTCATTCATTGTCACAACCAAGCAACAATATAAGGTCAAAATTGACTCCATTTAGTGATCAGAATTACATTTGGTAATATATCTCATGCGTCTGAAGCTACAGGAGCAGTTGAAGGCTGAAAATCAGCATTCAAGAACAGTCTTAATTAAAGCATTAAAACTGAAGAAAAGTGATTAGATGCTTAAAAGCTTACAATTATCAATCCTGATAATAGGAATCATTTAGCCATCAGACCTGACCAATAAACTCGGAGCAAGAGACATGAAAAGGGAAGCACATGTTACCTATCTAGTCCCAAAGCAGACGATCCAAACACCTTTTTGTAAACAATAAATAAATAAATTCCAGGACCATAGAATACAGTTTTTTCTGTTTTTTTTTTCTTTTTTTGGTGTCCATCCAAAAGAATGCAATCACTTTTTATTGGATTATGTTGGGTATGTGTGCCAAGCTCTGCTAATTATAAGGCCACCTAAATTCTATATAGATTATCAGGACACCACCAGGTAGCTCAAAACTCATCAATGATTATCCACCTAAATTATTTATCTATTATCAGGACACCACCAGGTAGCTCTAAATTCATAAAGGATTATCCATATAAAATTAGATCAAATCTAGAGACCCTGCTGTGAGTTTCTAGTTTTACAAAAAAAAATTGCTAGAAACAGAACCAATGTTACACCGAAAGCAGTAAATAAAAACAGTAGCTCTAAATTCATGAATGATTATCCATATAAAATTAGATCAAATCTAGAGACACTACTGTAAGTTTCCATTTTTACAAAAAAAAATTGCTAGAACCAGAACCAATGTTACACCAAAAGCAGGATATAAAAAGAGTGATAGGTTTTAATCAATGATGTGCAAATCCCCAATGTAGAAGTCTTCAATCATGTCAAAGACACGGGTTGCATGCTGTGGCCTGCAAGTAAGAATAAAATTACTGAGAAGGATGGAGGAAAATTTTCCCACAACCATTATTAGCATAATCATTATGGATTGTATTAAATGTAATTAGCACGACAAATAAAGGCAATCTGATTAATGGGTCAACTAACTGAAATAGATTAATCCTGAATAACATGCTTGTAACTGAAAAGTGATCAATAAAGGTAAATTAAGGTGTGCATTACCCATAAAACCCTTCTGTTGAATCATCCCCTGCATGTGCTAGTATTGCATCTCCACCTGGATGTTCCTCCACATAAGAAGTGACATCATACACCTACATTTGACAAACAGGAGAAGTCATAAATAGTGCTTGACAAATAATATAACAGTTCCATTTTGGGAAATATAACAACCTTATCTTTGATGATGATCCAACAATCAGTCTTCTTATTATGCAAGGAGATTTCACTTCTTGTGTAGACTTTAGATGCCTGGATGCAAGAAAGGCACATGATGAAGATGTAAATCATGAAAGAAACCTCTAGTTGGACATATGGCATCCTATTGCAACATTTGGAATACATGTGCAAGTAGGCGGTCAATTATTAAGAAAATAAGCTCTTCTGGAGTGCCATTTGATTAGGACAAAAAAAAATAGAACTTTGAGGAAAATTCTGGAACATTGCTATAAAGATATGAAAAAGATCAGAGATGCTCCATGGAGGAGATGGGAATTCTGAAATGGATTAATGGTGAGACTAGGACAATGGAATCATAAATGAACTACTAGGTCACAAGATGAGAGATAATAAACTCAGATAGTCTGGTCAGTGCAACAATGACAGAACAACGGTTGCCTCATGGAATAGTAATATGGTGCAAGTTATCTAATCCCCCCCCCCCCCCCCCCACAAACCCCAAAATAAAAAATTAAAAAGGAAAAGAAAAGAAAAGAGAGGGAGAGATGCTACAAGTTGAATGCACCAAAGCAGTATGCAAATAAAGACTTGGCTAGATGTAGTACAACAGGATATAAGGGCTAATATTTTAATAGAAAATATGATTCTACAAATGGTGGAACAGGATCATTGAAGCGGAGCCACTGGTAGTTGGAATAAAGTTTAGTTAAGTTTATCTCAATGCATATAGTTAATAGAAGCAAAGGACTGAGAGAGAGAGAGTAATAGCAATTAGCAAATCAAATCCCAGCTAGAAATAGAGACTCGCTTGCTTCACAGGATCTACAAAGAGTAAACTAAGCAACTTATAGAGAAAATTTATATCTGAAGGTAGGAAGGTTAGAAAGACTTCAAACTCAGGTTGAGTGTTCTCTTTAATGAGTTCAAATACCCAGCAGAAGATATCAGTTGAGTGTTCTCTATAATGAGTACTAATACTCTGAAGAAAATGTCAGTAATCTGAGATCAGGATATGTTAATTGCAGGAGCATGATAAGTTGATAAACACCATTGGATGAGTTTAGATCTTTTATTTTGGGCCTCTGATTTGTACTTTGTGACTTGGATGTACTGAAATTGTAGCTTCAGAGATCCCAACACGCTGTCGATTAGAAGAGGAAGAACACAGAGATAGAAAGAGAAGAGAGTGAACTCAGCCAGTGAGAGACTCAGAGTGTGAGATATCTCGCTGGTCAGGCTTTTGCTTATAATAAGATTCAATTACACTCATAATCTGAATAGGAAACTTAAACATAAAAGGAAACTAACACCCTAAACCAATTACTAACAACTAACACAGCCTATCTCACTATAGGAATGACTCCCCCTATTGTGAGTAAGGCCTAATACCACCAATATGACTAATACAATTTAACAATGGGTCCAATGGGGGTACACATGACATTCCTATTCAACATTTATTACGTTTGATTATCCAACTTTAAACCCTGTGATACTCTAATTCTGTTACATAATTTCAGTTCTGGATTTAAGTAGGCCTTACAGTGGGCAGGCCTGTGGCGCAACGGTTAAATTGGACTATTGCAACATGTTAGTCACAGGTTCAAAACTTGGAAACATCCTCTCCTGTGAAGCGGGGGGTAACTGGGTAAGACCGCATACTTTTGCCCCTCCCAGACCCTGCAGTAGCAGGAGCCTCGTGCACTGGGTCGCTCTTTTTTTAACACATATTATGGGATTAATCCTTGCTGAACCTTGTTGAAATTGCCATCGAATTCCTTGATCAATTATCTGTTTCAGATCCGTTTTAAATTTAGTTTTCCCACCGATTTCAGATTTTCTATTGGCACTCGACTACTTAAAAAATCTGTCTTATGGATTAACTTTATAGAACTGATTTCAGTTTTCTGTGTTAGGGCTTCAGTTTTCTGTTTTATTCATTAGTTAATTGAAGTTCTGGATCCTTCAAGTCCTGCTATCGAATTCTGTTACTTGTTCAAGTTTTCAGTTTCCTAATCCAAGTAGGTTACCCACATATCTCTGAATCTGTCCATCAGATTTAAATCATCGTTTTGCGGTCTTGTCCTACTTATTGAATTCTCCATTAGATCAGAAGTTTTCCGCAAACCTGATTTTTTTTTGATAAGTTCAATCTGTGATCCTGTTGCAAGGTGATCTCTTACTGGATTTCACTGGTTCAGAATTAGTATTGCATCACAGACAAGTTTGCTTTATTATTTTGTGGACATTTATTGACAAAATTGCGCAAGACTAGCGGAATGGCCAACCATGATTGATGTAGCTGACCCCTTATTTGGGATTGGGTTTAGTGATTTCTTTCTTTGTAGCTCTATACTATGAACCTTTGCCTTTACTCTGGTGACAATGACCCAAACATGAATATATAGAGGTTACAGTGAATGAAGAAACAGGTCTTGAGAGCCAGGAAACAGAATCAACTCTCACAGATTAAACCTTGAATGACTTGTTTAAAAGGTTAAAGTAAGCATATCATGACACAATGATGTTCAAATTCAAGATAGCATCGCATGAAAGCATGAATTGTGTACCTTAATGTTCTGATTCGGCTTAACAACTTCTGCATTACCTGTGAGTGATGGATATGACATTGATATTAAAAAAAAAAAAGCAAAAGTGCTGCAGTTCACTGTTCATAAGATTGCAGTTACACTTGCTACTTTTAAACAAGACACAAGAATTTACCAGGCCTATGTGCTCGTGGAATGAGAAAAAAGGCACCCAGTAAGACACCCAAAACCAATGTTATTATAACAATCACCATATCTTAGGCTGTGGTTCCCTGTGCTGTCTGAACAAAAATAGAAAATGAAGATGATCAAAACATTATGACAGTGAATAGAAATAGTTCTCAAGGGGACAATGCGACCAAGCCATTGGAGGCCCAACTAAGCGCTTAGGCAATAAGGTGCCAGCCTAGGCGACCAAGGCACCCTAATATTTCTTATCATTTTATGTATCCAACTACACAAAGTCACAAACACATAATATTCTACAATTGACAAAGCAATACAAAAGTTTTCAGCAGGTATGATTTATGAAAGATTTAACAGCCCCATTAAAGGTAGTAAGCTACACAAACATATAAATTAACAGCTCATTATATCGATAGCAATCTCAATCAATATATAGAAGAATTCATATAGTTACACATATCAAGCAATAAGAACAAAGAACAGAATATAGAAGAATTGCAGACACTTCAACCTAACCCTTCATACATTTATGCAACTAAGCTAACCAAGTAACCAACTACATTGTATGCACACACACACACACATTTGAGGTGGAAATGACAATATGACATTGAAAATCAGTAACAATTAATACATTTGGAAAACTGAACTTTTACAATACATAATTAATAAATGTAGAAAATACAGAGAGGATGAGGAAGTGAGGAATCGAACTACCGAGAAAACCAGAGAAGAAGAAGAAAGGGGACTACAAAAAGCAGAAAGAGAAAACAAAGGTATTAAAAAAATAATAATAAAATAAAATAAAAAACCCGGAAAGGAGAAGAAGAGAAATGGGAAAAGAAAACAGCAGCAGTAGAAGTAAGGGGGGAAAACAGGATCGAAGAAGTAAAAGAAAACGGAGAAAACCAGTATCGAATAGAAGGAGAAGGAGAACAGAATGAGGAAGAAAAAAAGAGAATCGGTGAGGAGAAGAAGTTACCTGAAAGGTGCTGTCTGAAAGGGAGGGTGTCGCCGGAAAATGCACCAACTGAAGCACATCTGATGTATCAAGTTGTATTCAGATTTGTCTTTATTTATTTATTTATTTAAAGAACAAAAAAACAAGGGATCATTGTACAAAAGCCAATCAAATAATAGAAATATTATCATTTTATTAAAAAAAAAATACAAAACAAAAGGGAAAAACAATCCGGCCGGTCAGATGGGATCCAGATCCTCTCCGATGAGCCTTCGGCCAGCGAAGTGTGCCGGTTAGGGGCTCAGCGTGGGACACGTGGCCTTGAATAATCGAACGGCTACTCTATAATGAGGCCATTTTACCCTACTACCCGACTCCTCCCCCACTTTACCCGACTGCTCTACCATCGAATCCGAATTTATGAGCCAAGTTTCCCGCCCATTCGATCCAAGCTTCGATGCTGCTTCATCTTCCTCAATGAGCGAAACCCCATTTCAGAATCGATAGAAGCTGTGTGCATTTGAAGCCGGCAAGTTCCCTCTCATTCATCTTCCCGAAACGATCGAGACCCCATTTCAGAGTGAAATTTGCTGTGATCCATGCTTCCTTTAAAGTTTCAACGAACAAACATCTACACTGAAGAGTAACCATTTCTGGGCAGGTTATCATTTTGTTGTTTACTTGCTGCATTTCTGAGATTCAAACTGCGTTTCCATTTTTAACCTTTTAACATCTCATTCTTATCTTCTTGGCTTGCCGGATGACTTCAAAAGGATTACTTTATCAGATTTCTAAACGATGAAGCTCAGGATAAGGTTAACAGAGAAGAACACAAAAATAAATTCAGAAAATAAACTTAACATATTACCAGATAATGTCAATATCCGGGACACGAACTTGCCTTTGGAAGCTAGCGAAATCATTCAAAGAATGAGTATATGAGATGAGCATACGAAGCTTGTTACAACCTAATCGAAGCTTGAATCGACCAAATCGAATGAGGAAATTCGCAGCAAGCTGAAGTCTTCTATATATTATTCTTTTTCTTATTCTTGACGAATATGAAGATACGAAGAATAGGAGGGAAAATCGCAGCAATCTTGTTCTTCAATAGGGTTTCTGTTTCTCGATCGAGGAAGATGCAAGAATCGAAGAACGGGAGGGAAATAAGAAGTCGCTCGGGTTTGGGTTTCTTTATTTGTCGGTTTAAGTGTAGATAAAATGGGTAAAATGGGTTTGAGAAATCCTCCACACCACGAGGTGAGGTGAGGTGTGGTGAGCATCAGACGGTTGAGAGCATCTAGGCATGCGTCCCAAGAAGGCTCCCAGCCACCTGATGCTCATTGTATCAATGCACTGACTGCAGACGATTTTCATGCTCTATCATTTGGTGGGCAAAGAGGAGAAGTTCAATTATTCAAGGCCATGTGTTGCACGCTGAGCTCCTCACTGGCCTATGGCCTCACCGAAGAATATCTGGATCTGTTCTGATGTAGGAAATATAGCCTCTGAAAATAGGGAGACTATGAAAAGAGGAAAATAATCTTCTGTTTTTATCATCCCTGTTTTTCCTTGTTTTGTTACATGCAGAATGCGACACGTGGACAACTTTAAGACCAACGCACTGGATGTAATAATCCTCACCCAATCTTAACCGTTGGTCTCCTTGTTGTCCACGTGTCGCGTTCTGTAGGTAGCAAAACAAAGAAAAACATGGATGAGAAAAACAGAGGATTTTGATCCATGAAAAGATGCCCTTGCCCTCCGTTTCCAGGGCTGAGAATGGGCATGGGGTATTCCCTATGCTAGACCAGCACGATTCTTCCTCCCAAAATAAAATAAGGGAAAAGATCTCCATAATGCCAACACAAAATCAAAATTGGACGTTCACACCCAGACTACTATAACACCTCCCCTTAGGTAATGTCTTATATACCTCTCTATTTGACGAATTTCCTATAATATTTCATCCAATTATGAGAACTGCACATAGGTGTTAGAGGATAGGGGTGTCAATCGATCGGATTGGATTGGTCTCAATCGGGCCTAGCCGAGCTTGGTAGGCCTATACCCTTATAGTGTGATCTATCTATTTAAGTAATGAGTCGGTCTTGGTTAGGCTTTGAGCTTTAACCGGGCTTCTACTAATCGGGCCTTAAACTACCTAATGAATCATTAAAGCCTTAAATTGGGTTTTAATTGTCTTAAATTTCAGAAAAATTAATATATTTATTAAATCGTCAACAATTTAGAAAAGACTTTACATATAATTACACAATAATTACAAAAATATATCAACATATACCTTATTCTACCAAAAAATAAATAAATTAAATATATATAGACGGTCAGGCTAAACATGTTAGGGTCGAATCAAGCTAGAAATCGGTTGGGCCAATCAGGCGATTTGGGCTTACACCATGTGCCGGGAACTATTGCTTCTAAATTGGTCAAGCCCGACTTGTTTATTAACCCAATCAATCTTGGTCGGACTTTAATCTTGCAAGTTCAGTTGGAGTTTAAACGAGCGGCCTACACCAAAGTGGTAGGATTCTTTCTCCCTTAATTTATTAAGACATGAATTGATCCCACACAACAAAAGGAGAGTGATCACCTAGCCTTTGAAATTCTGCTCGGGATGCCTACGTGGTGCCTAAGCGATGATTCGACAGTGAATAGAATGTTGATATATTTATTCATTATAAGATTTCATGACAAAGTAACAATTGAAATAGTTTCATGGAGAGAGAGAGAGAGAGAGAGAGACTAGGGATGTAAAGAGATTCAATTCAAATTGAACATAACACTTTGTATTTGCATCCAATTAGCTTAAGAATGGATTCATATAGGTTTTTTAAAATATATTTCCCTAAATAGATGCGAAGATTCAAATTCAATTGCGTTTGTTAAAAATATATAGACAAGAAACATACTATTTTGCAATTACTTTCTTACCCAATATAAGGGCGAAAGAATGCTACCTGATAGTGCTAGTACACACTAGAACCCATAGCCAATGAGAAAGCATGCGCTAATATCTTCAACGTGAGTCAGTGCCATCTTTTCGCACCCACTATTTCTTGACACAAGTACACACCATGGGTTGAATAGCATTCTTTCTTCCATATTATCAAATAAGAAGGCTAACTTGGGAAGGCAGAAAATAGGAGGCTGCCTTCGCTTAATAGAAAATTAAATATGGTCAAGAAACTGAAAACTATTATTTGAATCCAAATTCTAAATTCTATCAAAAAAAAAAAATCGGAATTCTAAACTCATTTAGGTTTTGGAAAGGCAATTTTCAAATATATATATTTTTTTTTGGGTAAAAAAAGGAATCCCCCGGATACATCGGTGAACTTTCAACAAAATACATGGTTCGGTCCACAGTCCACACTCTACACTCTGCAATCCAGACTCCAAAGTCCGCACTCCACGACTCAAGGCGGCCGGAACGAGGATTTCCCTATCGATGGAAGACATGACGTAAGGGGTGGCAAATGTCAATTCAAGATTGGAAATCAAATTTGAATATGAGTCAGCTTTCAAATCAGAACTGAATTGATCTGGTTTGTGTTTTATGTCTTTTATTTGGTTTATTATTTGGTTTTCATCGGGTTCGTATTCATTTTGAGTTTATTTTAGTTGTTTGAGTCAATTATTTATATCTTCAATAACGAAAAACCCATTAATTTTTTATTATTTTTAAATATATATAATTTATGATTTATATTGACTGAAACATTAAAGGATGAAATAACGCTAGCATGTGTCTACATCTTGACGGATCGAGATACTATTCTAAGCATTGGTCATCTAGGTCTTGTTCATAATTATTTGAGTGATTGACACGTGTTCAAGAGGTGGCTCTGAGCAGAACACCTCTATTATGATCGGTAAAAACACAATCATTCAATCACTACTTGGACACATGTTGATCGCCCAAATGACAAAGATCTAGTTGTCCCACATTAAAGATACTCCGAAGAGCCCTCCCATTAAAGACACTCCCAATAGCCCTCACATTTTGAAATCGAAATCAAATCGACTTAGGCTCCGTTTGGTATTGTTCTAAAAAAACGTTTCTGGAGTTTTTTCCTTTTATTGGAACGAAAAAATAGAATATTCTGTTTGGTGTACTTATGGTCCGTTTCTGTTTTTTTTATCAAAAAGTGAACAAAAAAAAATGAAAAAATGAGACTGGACGGAACTCCAAACTTCCCAGTTTCGTTCCATTTTACAAAAAAAAAAAAAAAAAATTCCGATAAAAATCTGAAATTTTGAAACACAATTTTTTATTTAAAAACTACGTTTTGACACAGAAACTGAAATTTTCGTTTTTGACACGAAACGGTGTTTCTAGAACAGAAACAATACCAAACGGGCCCTTATATCTATTCGATTTTAACCCCCTTAATTTGTTGTCAAGATAAAAGAAATCACAGCCTACCATTGTTTTTTGAAAAGGGGTTTCTCTTTCTACGAAATTGTTCACAAAAGAGGAAGCATAAGGATCACTAACCAATACAGGGTATATGGGGACTTGTTGAATACATGTTGGAAATCGAAGGTCTCACGTCTCAAGACTCAAAAACCCTAATATTCAATCAACATATCTCCATCGATAACCTAATTTTTATCTTTTTTTCTTTTTTTTTAATGGGAAAAGAAGAAGAAGAAAATCCCCACACGCAGTGTTAGGGAACTATCACAATATTAAAAACCCAGAAACAGAGTACCTGGACAAGAAACAATTCGAAAAATCAAAAGTCAAATTTAAAATGGTTCCATTGCATGTTCTTTGCATCTTTAGACTTCCATGCCCTCTGAAAAAGATTCTTTCATCTTGTAGGCCGCCGGTGACTCATATTTCAAAATAGTCAAATTTAAAATGGTCCCAACGATTAGGTTTTTTTTTTTTTTTT
>NW_024870495.1:0-1175 GCF_013358625.1 Macadamia integrifolia
AAGCAATACTGAGAGGTGTGAGGACGAGCGCTGTAACCCTATTCTCCATTGATAGTGAAGTAGGATCTCATCTCACCGGGGACGTATAAAACCTTGCCGAACCTCATAAAATCTGTGTGCATTATTTGTTTTATTTTTCCATTATCTTCTACATCGTTTTAGAATTTCTACACTCCCTTGTGTATGTATGAAATCACACATATTGAAACTCATTTTTCCCACTAAGATTGTAGGCAATGCCCTCTCCATGACGTGATGCATGACCTCTAAAACTTCAATGTCGTTTCTGTTGAACAACTATAAATAAGACAAAGCCCACCGGCCATGTCATGAATTATAGAATCACGGCGCTTCCCCACCTGCGTAAAGGCGTGCACGATTTCTTTGACCCCTTCTAGCTGAAGCCCAGCCATAACTGGTCACGTCTGCCTATGGAACCCATTGTAAGCTAGAATTAATAGTCAACCAATGGCACCTCAGTCTTCAGTCCCAGTCTCCCAGACATTCTTGGCTGGTCTGCCTATTAAAAATACAGTGTCGAGAGCCACGAGTTGAGAGAGAGAGAGAGAGAGAGAGAGAGAGCACCGTACTTGGTACATAAAACTTACCAAACCACTATCCTTGAATGAGTAAAATAGTTGATCTATTCTTCCTCAGCTCAGCACTTATTAATGAACTGTAGACCCCACAATTGGAGATGGGCGATGCATCCAAACCTCATGGAGTATTTCATCCTTCCATTGATGGACAAAATTTGGCTGTTCCTGGGTGTTGCTGCTGGTTGCTAAATAAATGAAATTTGAAAGGATATTTAAAAAAAAAAACAAAAATGTTATGGAGGTTATTTAATTGTGACCACAAAAGGGAATTGAAGGTGAATTATTTCGTTTAAGGGTTGCATAACCAGTCAAAAATTTTCCTCCATTGATGAGCTCTTACGTCGTCTCTCATTTGCTTCACCTTATTGCATTGGAGCACTATGTGACTGGACTTTAGCTTTGATCTTACGTAAAAAAAAAAAAAAAAAGGGAGAAGGTTAGGTATGCCGCTAGCTTTCTTGGATCTGGTTGGCTCAACTAATAGAAGGTCAGGGATGGGAGGAGAATAGGGTACCTTTCCAAGGGGAGGAGGTGAAAGATAGATATAGATCTAGGTATACCACTAGCATACCTAAA
>NW_024870495.1:1229-2942 GCF_013358625.1 Macadamia integrifolia
AAAAAAAAAAAAGAAAGAAAAAAGTTAAAAGAAATAATGGACTTTAGCTTTAGATGATTCTGTGTTTGTTGTGTAACGTGGATGAATGGGGATACTCGTAGAGGGGGGGGAGATTGTTAGGTTTAAATAAAAAAATTTAAACAAATAAAAGATTCAAAACACTTTATTTCTATAGCCAATTTCTAGACCCTCTTTATGTCTCTCCATGAAGGCTTCTTAAAGATTTATTTAAGGGAAATGAATGCTGCCCGTTCGTGACCCTTATGCCCTAATATAGTTGGTCATGAAAATACTCACGCATGGGGGCAGCTGGGTCTTTTCCCACTCGCTGGATATTTTCACGCCCAATTGTGTCTATGTAATAATTTCAAAATTCTTTGAAGAAGTCACCCCTTTCTGTAATTTAATTTGATTGTTTGGAAAACCGAAGTAATCCACACATTATTGAGATTGGCTATCGATTTTAATACATTATTATCTAAATAACTTCATCAATCTAACAAATATAATGACCAAACCATAAGTTCACTCAGCAAAAGGAGGTCGTCCTTGTAGGAATGACTTCTAGATTGTCTTTGTTGGAAAACTACCTATCTTTTGTTGGAAAAGAAACTGGTGAAACTGGTTGAATGGAATTGGAAATTTGTGGACAAGATGGGAAACTTTTTCCTCTATATATCATAGCTAGGAAATTTCATCCTCCAACTACATTTTTCCAATGTAATAAAAAGGTAGTAGCGAAGATATGAAAAGGTTAACACTCTAGCTGCACCATTTTTGAAATTGTGTCCAACCCTAGCTATCACATCTCACTTGACATTAAGCATATTTTTTCGAAGATCTTTTACTTGAGCAAAGAGTTGGATTTGGGGGTGATTAATACAATTTGAAGGTATAGTTTGAAAAATGTAGCTCACAACCAAGGTTTTAAAACTTGGGTGTGGTCTCAACAAATATTGATTTGGATTGGATTGGTATCATTTGGGATTGGACGGATTTACCTCTATTAAAAAAAATTAGTTCGTAAGACTTTCTTAACCTTTGATCGTACCAGTGGATTGAGATCGGATCGATTAAAACTCAGGATTAGTGTTGGTTGAGGTCATTGGATCAGTCTCAATCGATATCGATCCAATCTAATTTTTAAAATCAGGCACACCCAATCTTGACTCCCATTTTTAAATTGAATATGTTTTAGGGTTCAATGCAAAAGTAAGGATATGGCATTTGATTTTTTTTTTTTTTTTGCTTAAGATCAGCAAAGAGATATTATTAAAAATGAATGAAAGAATACAAAGAATAGAACAAATGGCTATAAAAGCCCCAAAGATCAATCCATCAGTATACTTATCCGCATACCTGTGGCATGACCATTAGTAGATAGGAAAACCGAATAAAGGATAACACCTCATCTAATCTAACATTAGATGTGAGTAGTCTGATGTAGAGACTTATAAAGACTTAAGCACCTTCTCCTTATTAACTTTAAGAATGAGTTTTACCTATAGTTTTAGATATTGATATTGAATCAACCATGTCAGTTGACCCGTATCAGTATTGACCAATACTTATATGTATTTGACAAATAGGGTGGTGTTTTTTGAATTGTAAGCCGTTTTAGTCCCACATTAATTGTCCGATAAATACGAGTATCCACCGTGAACCAAATCCATAGTTCTACCCAAGTCTCAATAGTTTGATGGGTGAGCTATG
>NW_024870495.1:2982-8828 GCF_013358625.1 Macadamia integrifolia
TTTTTTTGCCCGCAGGTATCAGTTGGTATATATGTTTTATCAAGACTGACCTGATAGAAAATGTTAAGGATCAATATGGTAGATCAATGAATACATAAAACAAACAAGCTATAATGTAGATTTAATTGGAACATATCCGGATCCATATTGTATTGAAGAATAACTCCACAAGCATTAGTGTTTTCCTTCAATCTTCTTCTCCACAACTTTTATCCTCATCAGTCTTATTTGCTCCCCCATCTATGCAAATTAATGTGAAACAGTTGCAACTAATGGGTGTTGCAAACTTTACATGCACGAGAAACATGGACTAACACTGAAATAAAGTAAAACGTGTCTTTCCCATAATAAGACTCAATTGTAAATAGGTCTACTACTCTTTACACATTAATTAAAACAGTTAATTGAATCCCATAATACCCATTAGGAGATCATTCTTAATTTGGCTTCATCCAACCGAGCCTACCAATTAATAATTTAATTAATATGTATCTTCTAATACACATTGACTAGTACAAGCTCATACATAGAAAAAAACAACACATGACTCACTTACACTCTTAGAATTCTGAATCAAAGTCAATGTCAAAAGTTTTAACAATATCATCAGAAAAATCCTCAAGCATATTGACCTCTTCATCAATATCATCAGAAGAAATTATGGATTGCTTGCCCAATCTATACATGTTGAACTCCATAGTGTGGTTGCCAAAAGGTATCCTTAGTAGACCATTCCGACAATTGATTAATGCATTGCTAGCAGCCAGAAATGGTCTTCCAAGAATGATAGAGATCTTATCCCTAGTGGTGAAGGGTTTGGTGTCCAAAATAATAAAATCGACTGAAAAAATAAATTCTCCTATCTTATGTAGGACATCTTTGACCATCCCTTTCAGAATCTTGACAGAATGATCGACCAACTAGAGAGTTGTTCCTGTAGCTTTCAAATCTACTAATCCAAGTTGTTGATAAACATGATAAGGTAGAAGGTTCACACTTGCACCAAGGTCAAGTAAGGCATGATCAATACGAATGTTGCCAATGACACAAGAGATGGTGGGACACCCGAGATCCTTATACTTGGCTATTATAGGTTGTGTGATCATTGAACTGATATTAGCTGTCAAGAATGCCTTTTTGGGCATACTTGTGGTATGCTTGTGAGTGCATAAGTCTTTGAGGACTTTGGCATAAGTTAGGATTTGAGTTATGACATCCAAAAGAGGGATGTTTACCTCTACCTTCTTGAAGACTTCTAAAATTTTTTTCATTGACGCTGTCTTCTTCTTATTCATCAAACTCTTAGGATAGGGGACAGGAAGAACATAAACACTGTCAAAAGTTCTCTCATTAATAAAATCATTTTTTATGACTTCCATCAAATCATCCTTAATCTCTTTAGGTCCATCTAGCGAACCTGGAATGAGAGGTATAGTAGTAGCCTCGATAGTCGGAGGATCAACAGAAATGTCAGGTGATGGAGAATGAGTGGTACCATTTCGTAGGGCATATACCGCATTACACTGGTTGGAGGGCCCTTGGTGTTGTTGGCTCTATACAACATTGAGCTGAGGAGTAGGTAACCCTTGTGGATTCAGCACCTGATGTCTAGGATTCGGCTCTGGCTGACTAGGCGATTTTCCTTTCTCCTTCTCATGCATGATTGTGACAAGTTGGGTGAGTTACCTCTCCACATTATTATGGCTTGTCATGAGAAGGGCCATACTTTTCTCTAGCTGACTAATTCTTGCCGCCTCTCCAGTGGATGTAAACCCTGGGGGTTGTTGATAAAGTGCTTGGAGAGGGGACCTAGCAAAATTTGACTGAAGACCTAAATTAGGCCGAGGGAAAGAATTAGGTAGTGGTACAAAATTGGGCCTCTGGGACTAGGCTGCCCTTGGTTGTGAAAGTTGGATGGACCTCATTGATTTCCTTAGCTCCATAAAAAATTAGGGTGATTTCTCCACCCTGGATTGTAAGTGTTACTAAACGAGTTGTTCGGGTAAAGAGCATTAACACTTTCATTGCCCCCATAACTGTTAAGGCATTCTTCCATTATATGTCCAGGGGAGTGACACCAATTACATATAGATACCTGATTTTGGACTTGGTGGACTGGGGCATGTGCTTTAGGGACAAGGGCTTCTATTCTCTTAATGAAGCTATATAAATGGGCCTCCTTGGCTACTATCCCATCGACATAGAACCCTTTACCTCCTATAGTTCTCTCACTTTCCTGAGTAGATTCTCATTCTCTTGTCTTTTCAGTTAGGTCAACTAAAAAGTTTCAAGCTTTGTTTTCGTCCACATAAGCTGTGAAGCCTGTAGGACACATAGACTCTAACATCTGCTTGGTATGGTAGTCTATCCCTTCATAAATTATTTGGTAAAGATGCCATTTGTCAATCCTATGATGGGGACACTCTTGGAGAAGGTCTTGGAACCTTTCCATGAGTCTAGAAAATGACTCTTGAGGTTTTTGTTGGAACTGCATAATCTCACTCTTAAATTTTTTTGTTTTATGCAAGGGAAAATTTTTTCTTAAGAACGCTATCGTAAACTGATCCCATGTGGTAATGGAATTAGTTGGCAGCCTATATAACCATCTTTTTGCTCCATCCTTAAACGAAAAGGTAATGCATCTAAGTTTAACAGCATCATCAATGAGCTATTGTATCTTAATGAGGACACAAACCTCCTCAAATTCTCTCAGGAACAAATAAGCATCTTCAGAGGATAGCCCATGGAAGTGGGGAAACATAGTGATGAATTGAGTTTTAAGCTCATAATTGTTCCCTGTGGCAGCTAGTAATCTAATGCAAGAAGGTTGCGCTGCCCTGGCTGGGTAGAATCTATCCTTTAAAATAGGTTTAGGTTGTTCTGTCATTTTTAAAATAGGCACTCTTACTAAACGATTGGTAGAATAATGAGTCTACACACTCATGCAACTGAAAACAACCCACAACTAGAGTAAGACAAGCACAAAAGAATGGAAAGAAAAACTCTTTTTTTTATTTGATTTTTGATTTTTTTTTGACTTTTTGGGAGCTTATTGGTAGGGATCCGGGGTTGCTCAGGTCAATTCCTAAGGTACTGCTACAGGACAAAACCTGTTTTTATCATATTGTAAGGCATGACGACCTCTACTGATACAACTATTATTGCAAGTTGATCTTCTCAGGAATTCAATAAAAGAAAAGAAAAAACAAAACAAAGCACTCCGATTTACCAAAAAAAAGTAAAAAATAACATGAAACTGTCTGCCCGACAACGATGCCAAAAACTTATTTGAGATTTTAAATGTAACCGCAAGCGTACGGATTAGTGTAGCTATGGGTAGAACTCAGGGAGAGCAGCCACTTTATTTTTTTGCTTCTTTTAATAATGCGAAAGTGAATCTGTTAATGATTGTGATCTAATTTTAACTACCATCCTAAACATATGGATCTAAAATAACGTCCTAACCATTCGTCATCTAAGAATTTAAAGATGCAAGCCACGCAATTAAAATTAAATAAATAACTGAAAATAAACAACTCATTCAATTAAAAAAATAATAAAATAAAAAAATACTGAAATAAAAATAAAGTAAAAGAAAGGGGATAAAGCTAGAGAGAGACTCACAAATATATTTCTCTACTTAGCCCGAGGGATGTATCATAATATGAGTTTCCCTACTTGACCAGAGAGTCACTCTTACAAGGGTTACTCTACTTGGCTTTAAGGAAAGGGAGACAATTAAAATAAAAACAATAAATTGATGGTTCATGGCTAGGAGGGGCAAAGCCAACACATACGCTAGCCATGAACCTTGGGAGAAAGAGATAACAATAATGTAACGACTGAAATTAAAATCATAAATTAAGAAAGAAAGGGTAGTCAGAAGAGGGAATGAGAGGGGGGAGAAAAGATTACTGAAGGAGCCTACTTATTTGAATCAATGTTTGAACTTGAAAGCTTGGGTGATTTGAGATACTACCAGTACAAAAAACCAGATCTGGAATAAACCAAATCTGAAATTTTTAGTACTAGAGAAAACAAATCTTGAAAAAAAAACTGAGCTTGAAAAAAAAAAAAGATGCTTCACCGCTCGTGATCTTGTCACCTAGATCTAAGCCTAGAACTGTAACTTTAAAAATTACAACTCAATTGCATAAATCATAAACATAAAAGACTGAATAAGAATAAAAGAATGCTTACATTAATTGACATAAAAAGCTATTACAAAAGTGATTAAAGAAAAAATAAAGAATAATTAAAACTAGAGAGAGAGAGAGAGAGAGAGAGAGAAGATAACTAATCATAAATTAGAAAATAAACTAAGGGGAATAATAATCAATAGGAGGGGGGAGGAAGGGGCTTTTATAGAGCTTTGGTTTTGCCTCCTTCCTTCTACAAGTCTTCTTTAAGGAAAGAAAATAAAATTAAATTAAATCTTAGTAAAAATCCTCATTCTCTAAGATATTGTGTGAGGAAAGAGAAATCTATTTCCAAAATTAACAAATTCTATTCATTCCCTGCAATATTAACCAATATCTTGCAATCTTGATTAAATCAGAAATGAATCTCTGCATAGCATCTTCAAGATCTTGTGAGGTGGTAAGGAGAGAGAATAATCTTCAGGATTTTATAAGAGAGTGGATGTGGTACCAATGAGTGGGTCCCACCTTTGGACAAGTTAGTTCAAGCTTGAATCGATTCTTGATTCACTTTAAGCACTTTCTCTTGTAGATTTGAAATCTAAAAAAAAAAAAATTAAAATAGTTCTATCCAAAGTAGGGTAAAATATACATTTATATCGTTAAAACTTTATACATATTGTATTCATCGGTGGACTTGGAAAAGACTTGGCCATGAGGAGAGAGAGAAAAAAAGCGGCTGAAAGACTTTGGACTCGTCCTGTCACGTTTACACCTTAGACGGTACTAAACTAAGGAATTTCAAGACCCTTTCCCGCTGTTTGAATGGATTTAGAAAACCAATAGTTTGAAGGATATGTGGATTTCTCCACAGAATCACTTAAAACATGCAGTTGTAGTAGTAGTCCCACATCTTTCAACTCAAAAGGAATACATCTCTCTCTCTCTCTAACATCAGAGCAGTCATCACCAAAATTACCTGTGTTGAAAATTACCTAACGTGGATGATGTAATTGTATGTGGGGTACATAATTTATTAATTATGAGTTATCTTTATCATAAACTCAAGTGGAACTGACAAATTTTGTTGTCCGAGAGTTATCCTGTGTAATAGACATATGGATAGTGCAATGACCATTGTGCGCTCTTGGGGGCTTAATAAAAAATTACTTGTTTTATTTTTTTTAGGGAAAGTGTTTCTTGTGGACATATGAGAACATTCATAAAGACTTCCCTTTTAATTTCATGGGAGATAGATTAGTCATTTTGCCATCCATGTGTTTAGACGTAGGGGACACATTCCCCAATAACCATTTTTTCTATTTTTTTAAATAGTTTTTAGAAAAAAAATTGTAAGTGAAAAATAGATTGTTAGGGTAAGGGTGTCAAATAGGAATCGAAACCGAAAACCAAATTTAGTTCCGGACTGAATACCCTAAATCGAATCCAACCCATTATAATATGATTAAATCTTGGATCTGAAATAAGTATTTATAATTCGGTTCTGTCCGAATCTAGATTTATGCCACGAACCGGAGGATATAACCATAACCGGACTAAATAACTTAATATCATTTTTTCCTCTTTAACTGAAAACTTGATGTAACTTATATGAAAACCCGACATAATTAATCGCCTATGATAAATCGTCTTACAGAGCTACAATTATAGTCCAACTGTAAAACCCTCTTCTTTTTTTTTTTTTGT
>NW_024870495.1:8848-22407 GCF_013358625.1 Macadamia integrifolia
TTTTTTTTTTTTTGTTGCCTTAGGACTCATGAACCATGAGTTAAATGATCTACTTAACCATAACTCTTCAAATTTGAAGTATTATGTTCTTCCTCTTCTCACGATTAACATAGCAGTGACTCTTTGTCTTAGACAAAGTTGTAGTGGTTAAAAGTGTCCACTCTTCATTTTCTCACTATTTTCCTGCGGCCATTCGGTCGATTCTTCTCAACAACATTACCATAGGTTGGTTTTCGATTTCCTACAACGTTGCACTTGTTTGATTTTCAATCTCCAATAGCATTGCAGTTTTTTGTATAAGTTTTCTTATATTTTTTATGTATATATGTTTTTTCTTGAAATTGAACTTGGAAATTATTGTTGTCTATCTATAGATATAATGTTGGGACTCATCCAATCTATCACATTGTAGATAATTGGGCATTTGAGACAAATTTTAATGTGCCGTTGAGCTAGGGACCTTTGTCATTGTTTATTGCTTGTTCCCGAATAGGAACTAGAACCGAATAGGTCGGGTATGACTTCCAATTTTTAGAACCGAGACAGGACTTGGTCCGGTTCTGGATCACACTAATAGTCCTTGGAACCAAAATCAGAACCGGATCGAATACCTGGTTCCAAACCGATTGACACCCTTATGTTAGGTGCCATAAAATGAGAAATAGGTTTGGCATATTTATATCTTAAAATAATTTCTATAATTTTTTTCTTTTAAGATATGCATGTTTTCTGCAATTGAGAATAGCGAGGAGAACATTCTGAACTATTTGTAATATGAGAGATCTACAATTGAGAATAGTGAGGAGAACATTTTGAACTTGATGGATTTGTAATATCCATCAAGTTAGATACATACCAAAAAAAAAAAAAAAAAGTTATATATATATATATATATATCTCTAATTTTAGTTTGTGCTAGTGCAACTAATCTTTTGAATTCAGCTTCAAAATGGTTAAATGGAATTTTCTCACAGGAACACTCTAGGATATTTGATTCAAATACTATTACAACTACTCAGAGAGAAATAGTGGAAGTGGAAGGCATTCTGGAAGGATTGATGATAACAACTACTAGAGGATGAAATATACATGAAGTTTGGATCTCAGACAGGGAATTACTTCATCTTATTCCACAACCTACTAAGGGAGCATGGCCTCTTCTGCATTTTGTAACCTTCCACAAGATCAAAGAATTATCAAGGTCTATAACATTCCATCATAAAGAAGTGAGAAGTCACTCAGCCATGGACTTTATTTTCGACTTAGCTTGTAAATGTACCAATAGTAATAGGGGGCATGGACAATAACAAGATGATGTAAATATTTTAGATAATTAATGCTAGTTTTTCAAAAAAAAAAAAAAAAAAAAAAAAAAAAAAGGGGGTGGGGGGGAACTCTTAGAATGATCTCAATGACCATAATTCCCTCACTAATTATTCAACCATGTACACAAACCTCATTAACAGGTCTATGAGAAATAGGGGAAAACAATTTCTGCATGAGAAATCCTAATGAGCTCATCAATAATTTCCAGATTTCAATAAAAAGAAGATCCCTACGAAAGCTCAAGCCATTCAGATGCTTGAAGAATAAATGTGCCATAGGAAGTGTTTCCAAAGAAAATAAAACCTTCAGAAATAGCTTATTCGATCGACCCAGTAAGAGGTTTTCACTCCACCACTAGGAATCATACCAAATCGACTATAGAAATAGAATTAAGACAAAAACAGAAACCGAAGTCATGCCAAAGACATTCAACTTCCAACATCATAATGTTTAGCAAACCCTACTAGTGTTTCTCTTTATCATGAGTTTTCACAGCTACTATGCCGAAACACAGGCCCCTGCGAAATGATTGGCATGTCTCCTTTGAAATACAAAAACCCACCCATGTTGATATTTAAAGTAGTATTCTTATTGGCCCTCATGCTGGTGCAGGAGCCACAGTCCCAGACAGAAAACTCTCTTTCAATTTTTATGGTGATGGCATTGCATATGATTGCTTCAATGAGCTTTATAACTGACCAACATCCTCTTTATAATCAAAGAATCTACTCTGTATAATTAATTTTGTGATTTAGCATTTCTATTTATGCAATATCATTTTTTATTTGATTCTAAGCTTATCTGGTGAAATTGCCTCCAAAACCATTGGCATTACTCCTTTTTCTCTTTGGCTTAAATTTGATACATAAAAATGTTACATTCCGAGGTTATAAGAAGATTCACAAGGTTGTGACTCTAATGTTCAACTGGATTATAAATCCATTGGTTTGCAATCTCTTGCTGTTGAAAGAATTTGATCAAGCCGAGGAGGAAGAAGGGTAAGAACCAGGTTTACAAGACTGGGTCTATACTTTTCAGAGGTAATTTCGGCATTGTAAAATTTCAGGGAAGAAATGGAGATGAAAATTTGCTATATTTAGGAAAATAGGAGCTTTGTTGTGTTGACCTCCAGAGGAATTCATCAATTCAATTAGAACTGACTCAGCTTCTTCCGACCCCACCCACCATCCTCTCGAGCCAATAGCTATAGTTTATGCTTTTAAGGCTTGTTGCAGCGGATGTTTAAGCATCTCTTGTAAATAATAATTTAAAAATAATCAAATTTTTGAGAAAAAAAAAATAGTCCCTCCAACAGAAGAAGAAGGAGACCTTGGATATCAAATTCCAAAAAAAAAATTACTTCATTATAAGAAAAAAAAAAAAAAAAAAACACAAAAAATTGCTGACATCATCTCAGCTTGGCTGTAAACATGAAATTAACTTCTAAATTTGAGCTCAAATTTCGTTTCCACCCTTAAACCAATAAGATCTGCAGGTTCTTAAATTTTTGTTTCAATTTTAGAAAATTTCAAACGTTTTCCAAAAATTCGTATCGAATTTTAAACTTTTACCCGAACAATTCTATGCCCCAAGGCCATTGATTATTTTCAAAGCGGATCTGCTATGTTAACTCTCAAATTTTATTCTCTACCAATTCCATGCTCTTATCTGTCCATATTCCTGTATTTCAACTCTTTTAGGACCCTTGCTGATCTGTAATGTAGGAACCTACGCCCATTTTTTTCCTCTAAAGATCAGAAATCAATACAATTCAAAATTGATTTACAATTCCTCACCTTCGGCATGGCCATCAACAGAGGAGAATAAATCAAAGAAAATTAACAATATCGAAACCGAGGTCTCGAATCTGCATCATGAGCAATCTCAGATCTAATATGGGATGGAAATGAAATATTTGAACCCGAAGATCCTGACTTTGCTGCATCCTTGGCAAGGAAGTCAAAACCAAGTCATTATTGAGGTATTAAATCCAAGTGGCACCCTAAATATAAACATTAGGTGAATCGAATAAAACCTTCTTAAAGAATCGCTTTGTCACCTGAATACTCATGCCCAATTATTAAAAAAATGATGATTTCTGATTTGCATAAAATCAACCCACCAATGAGTGAGTAGCCGGCCCATGGCAAGAGATCAAGTCAAAGTCGAGATTAGGTTAAAACCACGTAAATATTCATGACTCAGGCTCTCCATTGCCTATTCGAAACTCTTCGTAAAGGTACCACTTTCATCCTATAAATAAGAATGTATGACCCAAGGTATGGGAAGCAATTAGTTACTCTCTAGCCTATTGTTCTTTCGAATCCCAGCTCACTCCAACCCTCTCTCTCGCCCATTTCTTGATTCTTGGTGCCGCAAGTCACCCTATGGCGTGTGACGGCTCGGATTAAAATGGTGTAATATTGGAAAAATTACATGATTACCCACTTTTAGATTTCCTTTTATAAAATTACCCACAAAAAGTTTTAGTTAACAAAAAATGTCCAAAATTAGGTTTGGGTTTACAGAACTACTCACCCAAAGTTTCAATTAACAAAAATACCAAAAATCAGGTTTGGGTTTACAAAACTACCCAAAATAGTGATTTTTCATCTTCCACATATAATCATGTAATTTTCTGGAAAAATTACAATATTACTCAAAATCAAGTTTTCATTTACAAAATTACCCACTTGATGTTTGTGATAACTAAATTGCCCAACTCGAGTTTGGGTATCGTAAAAATACCAAAAATAGTGTGTCTCCCTCTCTCATTTACATTTTTTGACATATGTACCCCTAGTTATATCCACCTCTGCTTCTACGATCAACATGTACACCCTGCATGGGCGTCGGTGCCACTACCACTACTGTTGATACAACCACGCTGCCGCTACCACTGCCACTATTATCATCACACCACCAGCCTGCCGCACCCCACACGATCCTACCCCTGTTACTCTCCTATCCTTCCAACTCTGCCTCTACTCACAGTCGCCCCTCTCCTACCCGTCCCACTGAATTACATACATGGCTGCCTCATTTGAGCTTCTCCTGCAAATGATTTTTCTTAGGAATCAAAGTGACTCTGAAGATCCTTGAGCTCAGCTACTAAAGAAGTGACATTTTGCTGAAAGCTCTGTTCTTGGAGATCGACATGAGCGGGAATGGAAAAGAAAATGACCAAATAAGTGAACTTGCAGTCAATGCTATCGACCAAAGCTTGGAAGCTCTTGGCGACCTTCTCCACCTTACAATCCCGCCCCTGTAACTCTGCCATTGATTACTTTAACAGATTTTGTATGTCAAAATCCAAGTCCATGTTAATCTTGTTTAGAAATTAGTTAAGTACTACTGTGGGTTCAAATTGATAGAAGAACATGAAAAAAAAAAATCAAGGGAGAGAGTGGAAACCTATTTTTCTAATTCAGCACAAAGAGAGGGAGAGACAGTAGAACCCTGCTTTTTCTAATTCAAATCAAAGAGAGGGAGAGACAGTGGAACCCTGTTTTTCTAGTTCAACCCAGAGAGAGAGAGAGAGAGAGAGTTTTCTGATAAAATATAGAGAAATTAACAAGGGGCGGAGCCCCTGTTTTCGCAACTGAAACAAAATAGGCCATCTCTTGTTTTCAGAGAGATAAGTGAGTGTTTTTCCATCTCAAATCTGAATTCTTCTTTTGATTTCTTCTCGGGTTGCTTGAACCTGGTTTGTGCAGTCAATAGAGAGGTCATCTCCTCCATCGTGGAATGAAAAACCTTGATAGACGATGATGATATCTCAAAACGTTTCGAAGCTTCTGGGATCGTGTAACTCAATAGTATAAAGGTTATTCCTCTCCCAGCATAACAAGATTGCACCTTTCATTCTTCACAATCTCTGTGCTATTTGATTGCCAAAATTCTTGCCACATTGGGGGAAGAGGATGCCGTTACAGGCATAGAAGTCATAGACCTTGCGGTGGTTCACGATGCACCAATGGGCAGCACACTTGGAGACTGCATAGCAGAGACAGCAGGGATGGAAGGGTGAGGACTCAGACTTGGACGCACGGGTGGCGTCGAGTATCTTGAAGGTGCCGACTTGGTAGTAGCCAATGATGGCAAGAGAAGGAAATGAAAGTAAAGGGTAAAAATGTCAAAAAAATATATGTGGTGAGGGAGGGTACTGTTTTGGGTAGTTTTGTAAACACAAACATAATTTTGTGTATTTTTGTTAACTGAAATGTAAGTTGGATAATTTTGTAAAAGCAAACCCAAAAGTGGGTAATCATGTAGTTTTTCCTATTTTTTTATTACTAAAACTTTGAGTGGATAGTTTTGTAAACCCAAACTCAATTTTGTGTATTTTTGTTAACTTAAACTTTAAATGGGTAATTTTGTAAAGGGAAACCCAATTTTAGGTATTTTTGTTAACTGAAACTTTTGATAGATAATTTTGTAAAGAGAAATCCAGAAGTGAGTAATCATATAATTTTTCCCATAATATTCATCCCTAATATACAAGGCCCCGTAAATCAAAGACTAATAAGCAAACAATAAATACCATCTAATCAAGGCCATGGAGGTAATAATGAATGAAGAGGCAAGACATGTTGAGGTGACAAAAACTTCTTTCTGTTTGGAATTCCCCCCACCCCACCCCAGGTTTTGGTTGGGTGATTTAAGTTGGGATGCTTAAGGTAAACCTCAGTTTAGGTTTATTAGAAGGTTTTGTTCTTTTCTGGGGTCCTTCTATCTGTTGATGGCAATGCCGAAAGTGATTAGGTGACCCTTTTATTTTTAGTATTGGGTTGTTCTTTTTGCCAATTGTACTATTGTCTATTCCATTCATTCTTTAATAATTAAATTTCATTGCTTATCTTTAAGAAAAGGGCAAAAAAAAAAATGGCATAGAACAAGTAACACTTATCACGAGTTCATGACACAAGTTTAACCTCAGGTAATGAATGCATTAATTGAGGACTAGTTTGCACCAACATGAAATGTACATCTCAGTGAGGTACAGTTATACGAATAACTGATAATTTAAGGGTTTGGTTCGAAAAATGTAGCTCACAAACAAAGTTTTAAAACTTGGGATAAGTCTCAACCAATACTAATCTGGAACATATGAGTGGCAGAAACGAATTTTCATATGACTCCATTTTCATTCATGTTACAATAGGTTACTTACCTTCCAATTACCTATCTACTTGAATCAGATCCCACCCGATTGTGCCGTGCCCCTTAAAACGAAACTTGGCTGCTACCCTAGAAATGAAATCTTAGGGATAGGTTGGAAAATTCCACTCTAAAAGTGTATTAATTTTCCACCCCTGCCCCGGGATTTCATTGCAGCCAAAAATTTTCCCCTTGTAATCTAAGTAGCAGCAAACTTTACCTTTTTTTTTTCCTGATTTGGCATATCTTTACAATCAAAAAGCTTTTCTAAATAAGGCCAGTTCAGAAGTCTTCAGGGTTGAGTCTCCCACAACCCTAATGCCTCCTTTGTTACATGCAACTAAATCTCAAATAATGTACTCACCCCATCACAGGTTCTCTGATGCCGCATAAGATCCTCCTGATTCAACATCATTACTTAATTCAGATCTAATTGGTTCTTGTGCATCTTGTGTCTAATTGCATGTTTCGCTATAGCAGTTTTAAGTTTTTCTGCTGGTTAAGTGATATTGATTCATCAAGCCCACAAAGCTCTTGAAACCTACATGATTGAGAGAGGCAAGCTTGAAGCAAAGTCCTTTCATATGCATTCTCCTATTTCTTTCAATAGTCTTTCGATCAAGTTTGGATGATGAAGTACTAGAACTGATCTTCATTTTTCTTAGTTTTATGGTTTCCTTTTATTTTTTAGGTTGAGGTGGGGTTGAGTTGGTGAATGAGGAGAAGAGAAGTCGAGAATGGTGTGAACGGATCAAGTTCACGTACGAGAATGTATTTGAACATCCTTGATCTGTGGATTTAGAATCTATTAAATGAAGAGAGAGAAAATTGAATCTAACATCCATGAGAAACAGGTGTGGACTAAACTGGTCTGGATCCGTTTCCCTGACCTTCCCCTAGAATATTGTCATGAGAATGTCCTGCTCTCAATAGCAAAGGCAGTTGGACGACCTGTGGCTCTGGATCGTCACACAAAGCAAGGTTTGATGGGATTCTTTGCTAAAGTCTTGGTTGAAATCAAAAAAAATGAAACGATGCCTCGTATTGAGGAAGTGCAGGTTGAGAGATTGGAGCCTGGAACCACAAAAATCTTTGGGTTCAGGCAAAAGGTTGTGTATGAATATGGTATAACTCGTTGTGGTTATTTTAAGCGGCTGGGACATAGTGTGGAAGAATGCCGATTGAAGAAGCAAGAGGATGAAAAACAGGCTGCAAAAGATCACATTGTTGTTCCAGGTGCAGTCTATGTAGAAGATGGAGTGGACTCAGCTCAAGTCATATCAACTCAGCGAGTTACAGGGAGTGTTCCAAACGTGGAAACTGTAGCAAATCATTCTCCTTCCTTAAATGCCTCCTCATCATCCAATCAAGGTACCCCTATTTTGGAAGGCCATATTCATGTGGATTTGGATCTCATCCAAAATTCAAATTCAAAAGTCAATCCTCCCTATAGGGAATGTAACGGTGGGAATTTACTCCCAAATCAAAACCTTCCTTCTTTGGAGGAAGGCCAAGTGGCTGGATCGGATCTAGGGTCTGGATCAGGGTCGGGTTCTGACCCAGATGATGATGCTCTCTCAGAGTCCGAAGAGGAGAGTCAGCAAGCTGCCTCTGCCGCCCCTACCATGGTTGCTCCTACCATGAACCCAGTGAACTCGGCCAGACCAAGTCGGCCTCCACGGAATGTGGTGACTAAGGGAAGAGGTGGTGTGGCTAGCCAGCCCTCAAGAGGCGGTCACTTATCCAGAATCCTTCCCAGCCATCGTGATTCTCAGATTTCTTGTATTCCAGAGACAGAAATTGCAAATGGACGTGTGGCTCTAAATTTTCAGGAAGTAGGGGTGGTTGATCATGCCCTTCTTGCGAAGGAAAAATCTAATACTGATACTTCTAAAGGAGGGAAGAAGGGCAAGAAGAAGGTTGGTCAGATGAATAAGTCTGACAAGGTCCAAAATTAAATCCTTTTTCCATGAAGATTTTATTTTGGAATATTAGAGGTGTGCGAAAGGCGGCTGATATTAGAGCCTTGAAGATGATCCTGAGGGAGCACTCTCCTGATTTTGTATGTTTGGCTGAGCCGATGGTGAAGGCTTCAGATCTTCCTTCTTTGTTATTTAACAAACTAGGGTACTTTGGGGATTTAATTCACAATGATCGGGTGGACAAGGTTCCAAATCTTTAGCTTATGTGGAGACAAGGTTCTTCTCGTCCCTCAGTTGTTTCTCTATCTGACCAACAATTATCAATCACGGTGGATTGGTTGGGTTGCTCAGTGGGATTGACCTTCGTTCATGCAAATTGTTTTAAGGTTAATCTCCGAGAGCTCTGGACTGACCTGGGTTTAGTGGTAAACCCAAATATTCCATGGTCAGTCATAGGGGACTTTAATGCTACTCTTCTTTCAAGTGAAAAAAGGGGGTCAGGAAGATTTAATGCTAGCTCGGCGGCAGAGTTTCAAGCAATGGTGGACACGTGTGCTTTGGTCCAAGCTCCTTCACAGGGGAAAAAATTCACGTGGACTAACAATCGTCGCAGAGGAAATGTTGTAGCTATTCTGGATCGAAGTTTTTGTAATAGGAATTTGTTGGAGGTGTTCAAGAATATTAATCAAATTGTTTTGCAAAGAACTGCCTCGGACCATGCCCCTGTTCTGGTGGTCTCAAATGCCATCCCTAAACCAGGTAATATTCCTTTTAGATTCAATAATTTCTGGATGGAAAATGTGAATTTTGAGGATACTATCAGGGAGGTGTGGAATAAGGAGGTGTTAGGAAACCCCATTTTGGTGCTTTCTTAGAAGCTAAAGCAGGAAAATTTTTTTTATTAAGAGCTGGGCCAGGAATAATTTCCCTAATGTTGATGAAGAAGTAAAGAAAGATTCGAAAAATCTGGATTTGATTCAGGAAGAAATTGAGACATCAGGGATGATGGATGATCTGTTTGACAAAAAGGCAGACGCTAAGACATATCTCTTGAAAGCAACTCAAATGCAAGATAGTTTTTGGTCTCAAAAGGCCAAACAGAGGTGGATGAAAGAGGGGGATAGGAACTCAAAATTCTTCCACCTCTCTGTACAAATGAGACGGTCGCGAAATCAAATTCGTACCTTGAAGAATATGAATGGTGATTGGATTAGTGACCAACAGAGGTTGTCATCTTACATTTCTGAATATTATGAAGCCTTCCATAGTGCCGCTCGAACTACTCCACATCATGATTTATTAAATTGTATCCCCAAAGAGATTAGTGAGGCAGATGCTCTGGGTTTAGAGACTATACCCTCTTTGGAAGAAATAAAAAAATCTGTTTGGGAGGTGGATCCAGACAGCTCTCCTGGGCCTGATGGATTTCATGGGAAATTCTTTAGAAGAGTTTGGAATATAGTGGAAGCGGACTTTTGCAGGGCTATAAGGCACTTTTTCAGAACGGGGTTTCTTCCTAAGGGTGTGAACAACTGTTTTCTTACTCTAATTCCGAAGGTGCAGGGAGCTATGACCCTGGATAAGTTTAGGCCGATCTGTATGGGGAATTTCTTTTGTAAGGTGCTATCAAAAATTATGGTAAATAGAGTTTCATCGCTGCTTCCCAGGCTGATCTCAGAGGAACAAGGTGCATTCCAGAAGGGGAAAATAATATCTGAGAATATCAGTCTTGCCTCAGAATTGGAAAATTTGATGTATACTAAAGTCAGGGGAGGAGGTATGGGGATCAAAATTGATGTTCAGAAAGCATACGACTCGCTTTCTTGGGATTTCCTCTTTGAAGTCCTAAAAAAGTTTGGTTTCCCTCAGAAGTGGATATCTTGGATTCATGAAATCCTTGTCTCTACTAGGATTTCGATCATAGTAAATGGGGGACCGGTGGGCTTCTTCCCTGTGGGTCGTGGTCTTCGCCAGGGTGACCCTTTATCTCCCTTTCTCTTTATTCTGGCAGAAGAAGTGCTCTGTAGAAGGTTAAGAAGCATGGTTGCGGAAGGTGCTCTTAAATCCTTGCCCGGGCCAAGAGGTGTCCTCACTCCATCCCACCTTCTCTTTGCGGACGACATTTTCATTTTCATGAACGCATCAGCAAAATATGTAAGAAATCTTCACTCTTTATTAGATAAATATCAGGCCTTCTCTGGTCAGTTTTTTAATCTAGATAAAAGCAAGATTTTCTTTGGGAAGGTGGCCCTCACAGAAAACAGTTTATTAGTGAGTTTTTGGGTATTCAGATATCCAAATTCCCTACAAAATATCTTAGGGTGGAAATCTTCAAGGGAAGCGTCACCAAATCCTACTTGTTGCCTCTGCTAGATAAGATCAAATGTAGACTTGCATCCTGGAAAGGGAAATTGCTCTCGATGGCAGGCCGTATTGAACTAGTTCGTTCAGTTATATTGAGCATTCCTATGCATAATTTTACAGTTTATTGGTGGCCTCAGGCATCAATTAAAACTGTAGAAACATGGATGAGGAACTTCATTTGGTCTGGCCAAATGGAAGGTCAGAAAAAAATCACTGTCAAATGGGAGGATTGTTGCAAGCCAAAGAAGGAGGGAGGTCTCGGTATTCGGAAGTTGCGAGATGTTAACAAAGCTTGTCTGTGTAAATTATTATGGAAAATAAAGCATGAGGATTCTAGAATGAGTCAATTTTTCAGAGCAAGGTTTACTACTAGCGATGGCAATCTCAGGAGCTACAAGTCTTCATCTATTTGGCAAGGTCTAAAAAGGGTGTGGGACTTTGTAACAAATATGGAGAGCTGGACAGTAGGAAATGGTGTCAAGATTAGCTTCTGGAAGGATCGTTGGTTAGAAAATTCCTCATTGGTGGAATCCTCTAATCTGGACTTAGAAGCGCTTACTTCGAGGCAGCTACGGGTGGCGGATTTCATTAGGAATGGTGAGTGGTGCTTCCCAAATGTTTCTTCATCATTCTTGTCTAAATCGTTTGAGAAGGCGAAGAGAATATCCCTAACAAATTTAGAGGATGTTTGCGACTGAAAATTATCTTCGTCTGGAGCCTTCTCTTTGGCCTCGGCGTGGGAAGAGATAAGAAGCAAAAAGGCGTCTGTTTCTTGGTTTTCCATTCTCTGGAAAGCTTTTCTACAACCACAGCAGGTAGTATTTGGATGGAGGTTAGCCCATGGTAGACTCCCTACAGATGACCAAGTGTGCAAAAAGGGGATTGCAATGCCTTCGAGATGTGGGTTATGTGAAAAGGCAGAAGATTCTAGTTCCCACCTTTTTATACACTGTGAGTATATCCAGGCCCTGTGGAATATGTTCTGTGATCTATTTGGTGTCATATGGCAACACTTCACAAGAATGGAAGATTTATTTAGCTGGTGGAAACATAAAGCAAAATCCGTCATATTCTCAAGAGTATGGCTTAGTGGCGCGATGTTAATTCCTTATGCAGTTTGGATGGAGAGGAATATGAGAATCCACGAGGGTACCTATTGGCATCACAGGTAGCGTTTTGCTATGATTAAAGGAGAGATAGGCATGATTTCGACAGTGCACCTTAGGAAGAACTTGTCCGTAACTGATTTGATGTGTGTCAGGAGAGTGGGAATTCCCCGTGTAATTGGCAAGCAAAGAGAAATTTCTGAAGTTCGATGGTGTCTCCCCCCTCAGAACTGGATAAAGCTAAATACTGATGGGTGCTCACTAGGGAATCCTGGAAAGGCTGGAGCTGGCGGTGTGTTTAGAAATTACAAGGGTGAACCTTTGCTGAATTTCAGAAATTTTGTTGGTGTAAAATCTAACTTTGAAGCTGAATGTTTAGCTCTCATTACCGGCCTTGAACATGCAAAAAACTCTTGTATCTAAAACCTTTGGATCGAGTGTGACTATGCTGCTGTGGTGTTCTTATTCTCCAAGGGGTTGGTTCCATGGCTTATTCAGCAAAGATGGAGGGACATTCTCTCTTATTTGGGCTCAATTTCTTGGAAAGTCACTCATTGCTACTGCGAAGTAAATGTGGTAACCGATTTCTTAGCGAAAACAGCAACAAGATTTGAATCAAATTCCCCTGTCGAGGCCTGGCCCCTTCTCACCTCCAGGGAGCTGGAATTGGATGTGGCCCAATGGCCAAGATTCCGATTCACTTAGATATTTAAAAAAAAAAAAAAATTTGGTTTGTTAGTCTAAGGTCTGAGGTCCTCTCCTGCTGATGGCAATATCAAAGGTGGGGTTGATTTCACTTCCTTCGTCTAAGTCTTGTTGAGTGTATCATCCTTCTTGTATATTCTTTCTTTTTATTAATTCAATGATCTTTAGCGGAAAAAAAAAAAAATCTAAATCTACGGATCAAGGTCATTCTCATACATTCTCGTATTTAAGCCTGATCCATTCTCAAAAATGGTTAAGGTTTTATAGAATATGAAAGAATGGAAACTGCTATGGAGACGTCATCTTATCTTACCGGTTATCAGGGCTAAACCACACACAGAAAAGAAAAAGAATAACCTAACCTAACCTAACCCAACCCATCCGAAGAGGAGAGTAGAAGTTGATTCCGGCGCCCCCCTCCCCACTCTTTTTTTTTCTGAAGACTTTGACTTAAGCGAAGACTTCTAAGAGTCTATATAGGAAGATCAGTGAGTCCGTCAGTCCTTCCCCACCGACCAGCAGTCGGCCGGCCCCACTCCCTGATTGGATTATTCTGCTATTTCACCCAATGTCCACTAGAAATTAAAAAAACAATACAATATTGGATAAATCTAATAAAACCTCAATACACTCAAAGTACCATGCAGGTAAAGTCGTTAAATGCATGGGTCCCACCACTGTTATATTTATGTGGGTCTTTGGCTGACCAGATGTAGTGTGAGCACATATCCTCCCCCAAGCATTCGCCGACCACATTTTTATATTCAAATTACTGGATTTGGATCTTCTCTAGCGCAACATGAAGTTTGGTGCACATTTAATATTTAGGATCGTATTAAACCATGTGTGATCACTTTGGGTTTCATGCCTGAGCATTTTTTATCGTTGAATATGTACCAAACACTTTGTTGCCCAAAAAACAAATTCAATCCCAAATTATTTAGCATAGTGTTTTTTTTTTTTTTTCTAAAATGAT
>NW_024870495.1:22427-50763 GCF_013358625.1 Macadamia integrifolia
AAAAAAAAAAAAAGAAGCTTTTCTTATATGAGTCGCATTAAACTTTCAATCCAAAAAACTTTTGAATGCAGTGAGTGGCAATAAAGACCCAACAATCAGGAGGATCCCGATATACACCTTTGCCATTGGATCTTCACTGTCACTCGCTATCTAATCACAAAGGACTTTTAAGCATCATAAAGGAAATTAAGGGAGTGGCCAAGGATTTTCATTTTTATGAGGACAAAAAGAAAAGGGTATAAGGATTAGATGTGAACAGGAGTCTCTATCTGGGACATTTAGGGCCCAACAATACAAGTGTATGTTCTATGCACTAAGCGGCGATCACCACTCATATCAAACTTTAGTAAAACCCATGGATTGAGGTATTGGAATCGGATCTTGATTATTGGTTCAATTTGTTGCAATTGAATTGGGTTGATTTTGCTTACTTGAATTGTGGTGAAACTTGAATAGAGTCATGAAAACTCGGGAAAAATAAAAAACGCTATGACATATTTGTGTAAGTATGGATTTTTCTTCAATCATTAAATTTCCAATAAGGATTTAGTTCAAGGTATCAACATCAAGTATCGATCCCCGATGATATCGATTAGGCACAGGCTTTACCCTGATTTTTCAAAGATATGGTCTATTATCACTTTTTTTTTCTCCCTTTTGACCTTTTAGGGTGGGAGGGGATTCACATGACATCTGTGTGTGAGTGAATCAGCATGCCGAGACACAAATGGTGACAACCACTCTCTCTCTCTCTCTCTCTCTCTCTCTCTTCCTTTATGAGATATATATGGATTTCTTTTACCCATGACATTATTTCTCATGCCTACACACATAAATATTGTTTATTTATTATTTAAGGAGAGAATAATAGACAAATGAGGATGTGAGGAGGTAGAGTGTTTGCCTTAGGTTCAAAGAACATTTTCCCTTAAACTAATATATTTTCTTTTCATGAAAAGGATATTCTATCATTTCACATAAATACTACGTTAAATAACTTTTGGAAATAAGATTAGGATTTATCTGTTTGTGACTTGCTTGGATTGGATATGGATTGAAGTCGGATCAGATCTAGATATTCTTTTATTAGATTCAGATACTCTTAAATGAATATGAATACAGATCGAATTTGAATTTTCGACTATCCATTTACTTCCTAACTTATGTAATCATGAACTTCCTCTTCATAATGAATATAATTTGTTCATCCAAAAGGACAAAACATATGTAATCTGGACCTTTCTATTCCATTATTATATGTAATCTCTTATGATCCCCTTTATTGAAAAAGAAAAAAAAAAATTGTTTTACATTTGTACATAAACTTTTCTTTTTTCCTTTGAAAAAAAAGAATCTCTTTCCCATTCCCATTGATGATGTTACTCATCGGATAACTCCCACGACGGGGTGAAAAATACCCTTCTCTAAACTAATGAAAGGGTCATATCTCTTTGACCCTAAACTTGATCCCCAAAAAAGGAGAATCCCAAGATCATTCCATCGGAATTTCTATACTGTTACTGTGTACGTAAAGCACCGGTAATAGTTACGCATGATCAATGACGTAATGGAGAATTGGAGAGGGAGATAGGACCACTACATGCCGTTACAAGTCTCCCTGGCCAATCAATCATCGCCCCCACTCCTACGTAAATTGGATCTCAGTCCCAGTCCCAGTCTCCCAGGGCCTTTATATACAGTGTCGACAGCCACGAGAGAGAGAGAGAGAAAGAGGATGTTTTGAATGGTTTTGGTCAGCACTGTAGTTGGTAAAACTTACCACAGTCGCTATTCTTGAATGAGTGAAACAGTCTCTCTCTATATCCATCGAGTTTGAATCCATTGTTGTTACTATCAATTGGTCGTACCAATCAATATTTAACATGTGTCTCATTTTTTGTCATTACAAAGGTGAAGAAGGGTATATTTGAAAATAAAAGAGACAAGTATTAGATGCTGTGATGTTCGACTAGGTGATCATACAAGCAGATGATCCTTTCTCCATGAATGACATATTTATAGATATATTTAGAACTTGACATGCACCTTTTAATTGCATTTATCTTATTTTTTAGCTTTTTTAATTATCAAAATGTGTTATTCTCATGCATATATTTTAAGTACACGTGTAAGATGACAATATTTACCGTCAATGGAAGAAAAAAAAATATGTAATACTAAAAATACTAAAAAAAATAAAGTTGTATAATTATTTAACACTGAAGGGTGTCAAAAAAAAATCTCAATTTGAAGACAATTAGAATTATAAACATTCTAAAACAATAAGATTTAATGCGAACAACATAATGAAACGAAATTACAGAAAGAATGAAAAACTACCTGATGTATTTGGCTACAAAACATGAGTTAGCATGGCTTGGATAACATATAGATTAGACTAAATAGGTCAGTTTTAAAATATCAAACTAACATGTAAACATCACAAATCACTATTTGAATGAATGAGCAAAAACTTAAACTAATTATGTAAGACTAATGGGACATGTTAGGAACACAATAGTGAAACCATATCCTATCTATTTGGGAACAAAAGGATGCAAAAACTACATAAATAAATAATCTAATAAAATCCTAAATATAAATTTGAAAAAATGTAAAATTTCACAAAAAAATAAAAGATAAAGATAAATAAGGAAACAGACTCAAGGTAAAGAGAAGTATGGCCCTTCTTCTCTATCAAGGTCTTAAAACTCACATGTTGCTCGATACTGATTTAGGCATCAAAGAGTCCTCCTAGAGCTTCGTTCCTCTCTTTTATCTATTCTTATATTTTTCTTTCAGACGTAAACAACCCACAACATGTCCAAATCAACTAAAACATGTAATATTACTATCATGAAAGAAGCTCCCAAACAAGGACAAAGAGTGAGAGGGAGTGATTGAAATGAAAGGAACATAAGAGTTTTAACCTCCTCTTTTTTCTCCCACTCTTAATGAATAGTGATAGGAAGTGACTAAGATAAGAGACAAAGTTTTAACCATCCATCTATTGTTCTCTCACTCTCTCAATGGGGATCGAAAGGGAGTGATTGAGATGAGAGAGACGGAGAGTTTTGACCTTTTCTATTCGCTTGTCACTTCATAGACTATATATAACACATTTATATTTATTTTTTGCTAACGAAGGGTATCCAGGCCTTTGGCCTGACAAATCCTGCGGACCCATACTGTCCCCATAATTGTATGGACGGGGTCATACTAAGGTTGAATAAAAACAATTCAACTTTCACTGAAAATAATAAAGAACATTAAATACCCCCGTATGAGTAACTTAAGATATACCTAGTAGGAATCGAACTTAGGAGACCATATATAACACTTTCTATGCAAGAATTTTATAAATTTTCAGCACCGATTCTTCTATGTGGGGGAATGTTTGGAGCACGCTATATAGGAAACCAATGATAACAGCTTACCATGCACCAACAACTTTCAAAACACATACTAATATCTGAGATATATATGTTACTCTAAAGGACAAGATCTTGAACCTTCCGACCTAGTAGTACTTAACTTGCAAGTGGGAAATGGGATACTGGAACTGCGAAATATGGAAATATGTCAATTACAGGATAGAAGTCAATTGACTTTGAGAAAAGACATCTGTTTTCGCGGAGAAGATTTTAATGAAGCACGTGGTGTGGGGTTAGCGAGGCTAAAGTCAATTGACTTTGATAGGACGTGCATCAATCGGTTTGGTTCCAAATAATGATAAGGGGGATCAAAATGGAACCGAGAATCGACTCTATTTTGTATTTAAATACTCAAATTGATTCAATTTGAATTGATTTGATTTCGATTTCAATTTGATTATGATATGCAGTTTTAATTTGATTTTATACCTCAGTTTTAATTCAGTTATGAAAATGATTCTCTTTTTGGATCATGACTCTAATGGACCAAAAACCATAATGAGCTCAAGTTATGGGCCTTATGGCCATTGCTAACTCTAAAATTTTCTTAACATGTAAATATGTGATGATAAATTACAAAAAATCACTTACCACCTAAAAATTCTCATACTAGAGTTTTTTTTTTTTTTTTCATTTTTTTGATTTTAAGAGCAATTCGATTTGGTTTCAGATCGAACCGATGATTCCTACACCCTAAACGAAGACTGAGCCGAACCGAAGTCCATACTCACATACTCCAACCAAATTTGAACCGATTTAATTCAGTTCGATTTGATCCAATTAATTCGGCTCGATTTTGGATTCAATCGGTTTCAATTTGAAATTGACATCCTTATTTGATGGTTGTAATAAAAAATAGAAAAAATAATGTTATGTGGGTGAGTGGTTCCTGGACCGAAGCAGTGGAGCCCACGCCAATATCAGTGACTCCCATCACTATGAAATCAAGAACCCAATATATACTGATGCTCCAGAATATAATTCTGTCTAAATTTTTTTTTTTTGTGAATTAAACCTTTCAAGATTGTGCGATTCATCCTACTCATACCTTTGTAGGTGCCTTGTATGGCTCCTAATGGATCCTCTATATAAATATAAATATATATATATATATATATATATAGATATGATGCGTCTAACATGACTTGGCACATGATGGGTATCTCTCTCTCTTTTAAATAAAAAAAATTACAAAACAAGTAAATTTGACTTCACTTTATATTATAACGAAAAAAAAAAAAAAAAAAAGAGGACTTCTTTACCCTTGGTTTGTAAACCTACACGTTTTGCAAAAGTAATCTCAACATGGTTGAATCAGATCGGCCCGATTGCACTTCCCTCCCTCGCCCTTCTTGTGATATACCTCTTTAGACATGGATTCACTCTTTGATGCAAGAGAAAAAATTAATCACATGAAAAACATGGTTTTAGAAATTGATATTTGATCTGTTATGCACAAAATGTACTCACCAATACCAACACGATGTGTGAAACTAAGGCTGAGGGAAACAGGCCAAGGCGGAATCCCAAAAGGGTACATTTTTTCCAATTCCTGCCTAACCAGTGCTGGTTCGCCAATCTTATCCAATAATTAAATGCTCGATATGAAGGAGGGGAAAAAAAACTTGTAGATTATCAAAAACCAGTCAGGTAAATTGAAAAAGAAAAAAAAAATCACAAAAACATCTTTTATGTGATGTGAGAGTGCCTAACTATTGGTGTTGAAACTTTGTGATTCCATTTGATTGTTATGAAAACAAAAGTTATATATTATTGAGATTTGCAATCAAATTTGATACACTGTTATCTAAATAACTTTCCAGCCATCAATCAAACAATTATAATGACCAAAACATTATACGTTCACATAGCACTTCTAGATGGTCTCTGCTGGAAAACTTCTTAACTTATTGTGGAAAAGAACAGTTTGAATGGAATTGGAAAATTTCTGACAAGGTATCATACCTTGTCAGAGTTGTAATGTGTAAAAATCCCATGTTCACCAGGAGGTCTCAAGTTCAAGCTTCTTGGTTGTTGCCTACTTCCCTCCCTTACCTATCAACCAAAAAAAAAAAAAAACTATGAAATTTCAGCCACCAACTACATTTTTCCAGTGCAATAAATAGGCAAGAGAAGATATGAAAAGCTTAACAGCTCTGCATCATTTTTAAAATTGTCTAGTTGCCACCATCTGCATGTTTTGATGACCCTTTCTCAAAACATGTGCAAATATTGGAACTCCTTACTCGGTTGCCTCTTATATCAGAAGTGAGGGTGCTCTTGGGAGATTTTTTTGGACTTCTTTCTATTATATGACTCCTGTAATATTATAATATCAAAGTTTGTATTGCCGACTAGGGCACTCACCCAATCTTGTATATATTCTCCCCATTTGGAGGACAGTAATTATCAATATAAGTCTCTGAATTATCATGCCTGGTCAACTACCAAATTATCCAGCATGTATCACAAAGATGTCAAGAACTAATCAGCAAACACCTTTTCTAGTAAATGGCCATTACAAGTCTCTTCTATGTGGAAGAACTCATCAGCTAGAACACATACTGAAGATCACACTCACCCCCCCCCCCACCCTCTCTCCTTTTTTCCAATTGTCCCCCCCCCCACTTCTTCTCTGTATTTATTTATTTATTTTTCTCTTTTCCACCTTCCATAATTTATCCATTTCATGGCTTTTCCTAAACGCTTCTTCAACCCCACTTTGGCAACCAAATAATTTGAAATTCAATTAATTAAAAAAAAAAATCCAGTGCTCTTATTTGGGAGCTTGAACTGTAGTAATAAGATACAGAACCCCCCCCCCCAAAAAAAAATGACAGTTATTTGCAAATATCTTTCCTCTCCTCTAGCAGGCTTCTAAAAAAAACAAAAAGCGCAAAAACAATATGATACATCACCCAGAAAAATTAGACCATGGAACAATCCATGGAACTTACATTCAAGTAAGAAATATAGTACACAATACATCATACATTTTAAGTAGTTCGGCATTAATTAAAAATTCTAAAGATCAAAAGCTTTTGGAATTTGAATTCCACAAGTTTTCCAGTAAAAATCTCTCACCCATCCCATGTCACTCTCCCCCCACTTTAAAATTTATCCTTCCCAACACTCTCTCACCTAAGAGTCTCTCTTATTTCTCTCTTGCCTCTCCCTCCCCGCTAAATCTCCTCAGACACCGGTCTCTCTCGCTCTCTCTCTCTCTCTCTCATTTTTTTTTTTTTTTTACTTACTTCGTTTTAAGGGCTCATTTTCCTTAAAATTTCATTTTAATTTTATTTTTTCATTTTTATTGATATTGAAGGATGTACAGATGACATGGGTGGCATTATGTGGCGTATGCCATGTCAAGTGGGCCCTTTTAGTGCCAGGTAAGCCCCACCCTATGTTACAATTGAATTGAAGTACCAGGTTTTACGTATGACCAATATATGGTCCCTCTTTTCCCATTCAAAGGAATTGATTTTCCAATTGGCATACCATGTGGGAAATGGGAATGGTGGAACTACAGTCAACATCTTTTATGCCACTAATGAATATTATAGCATTCATGTGGTTCATTTGGGGTAAAATTCTCTATTGAGTTCATGTATTTTATAGTTGGGCTTATTATTTTCTTTCTATATGTTGTAAATTTTATTTAAATTTTGATCTCAGTGGTAATTATGGCATCAAAGTATTTAGTTCCTTGATTCCTTTTGCAGCAATGGACAGCCCTCCATGATATCATGCAGCGAATCGAATAACTCACTATATCGCGAAGCTAATCCCGTCTCTGACTTCATTGAAAAGTCTGCCGCGAAATCAGAAGCAACATTTGACCCTATATCTTGGCAAAATAAGATGCATGAAGATCTTCAAGTAGATGCCCAGGATAGAGAGAGTTTTCATTTTGTTTAGTGCTGTTGGTTTCTAGTTCTTATGGTTCTTATGCTTTCTAGTCCCTCCCCTGTTGATGGCAATGCCAAAGGTGGGGTTTAAACTAGTGGTTTTGGTGTTTTATTTTTGAACTGTTTCATATTTTTTGTATTCTTCTTTTTCTGTTTTTAATAGAATTGACCTTTTAGTGAAAAAAAATTTAATTTTTAATCTTAATCTATTTTTTCTTCTCTGCCTTGCAAGTACATAAGCACACATATAGGCATTTGCATTTATGCCAAATAAGAAACACATAACTTCTTTGTTCTTTTTCCTCTTTGGTACTTCTTTTCACCCAAAAATTTATATTCTTTAAATTTATTTTTATTTTATTTTGAAATATCTAATATTTAATTTTTTTTAGTGTAGTTTAATTGAATAGCTTTAGATAAATTTTAATTCTATTCTAAAATTTAATGATTTTTATTTATACTAACAAAAAATTCTTCCGTGCTCACATAGAAG
Source organism: Macadamia integrifolia (assembly GCF_013358625.1). Lineage (NCBI taxonomy): Eukaryota > Viridiplantae > Streptophyta > Magnoliopsida > Proteales > Proteaceae > Macadamia > Macadamia integrifolia. Next base: position 30,266 of record NW_024870495.1, read on the forward strand.
TAAAATTATATAAATTTGAAGGAATTTGATATGAGTAGCCTGATGTAGAGACAACAAATTCTTCCTTGCCCAACTATATATATATATATATATATATGCATTGCACTTGTCCCACACTAATAGAGATTTGAAGGAATTTGAAGCTTCCTTTTTAATACTATAGTACTAGCCATACATACATAATATATGTGTGTACTTTCATCCCAATATCATAACAGTCCCTCATGCTAAGCGAGGTTCAAAATTTCAGGAGTAGTAGAGAGAGAGAGTCATTACAATGCAATACAACTACTTGGAGATTGCACAATATTAAACTAGAAATGCTTATCCCTTCCTTGCTTAAGATTGATGTTGCAGTAGTAACCGGTAAGAGGTCTCGTCTGTAAAAGATTAACTAAATATCAAACTCCTTCAGTCTTTGACATAACCTTGTAGTGTCTACTCCTACTCTCTCGCTAGTGGCCTTGAAAGATTAAACCAAAGAAGCATCGTTAGGTTGTTAAGCCCATCATTTAGGGACTTAGGTTGAACTCATCCTTAAAGGCCAGTCGTTAAAAAGAGAGTGCCCAAATACATATAAGTCTCTGTGGGATAATTACTCAACCCCACAACATTGATATTAGAACAAAACTAACTAAGAAGAAGCAAATAATACAGTAATTACCTGAGAGTGGATGGTGTGGAAAACCTTTTCACCCACCACAGAGAAGCTAGCATTAACAACTTCTGCTCCTTCTTCTGTAAGAACACTTATGACTTCATTAAACATAAAGTTCTTGTTCAATTCAGTAATCAAAGTGACCTCCAGGCTATGACCCATATCCCTCAGCTCAAGAACTGGCAAGTTTGATCCAATTGACGTTGTTTCTCTGGTATCATTGTTGATCCCATGGATATTCATGACTTGCTGCTTCCTTTCTTTGAGTTCTTCCACTCTTTGTTTCAGTTCCTTTATATAACTGGCTGCATGGTCCAATCGATCTTGCTGTGATGATATTTCCTAAAAAAAACATCAAATGGATTCATATAAGAGAGAGAGTTTAGAAGGAAGAAGAAAGAAAGAAAGAGGGAGAGAGAGAGAGAGAGAGAGAGAGAGAGAGAGAGACCTTAGAGGAGTTGAAGTGGCGAGGGATGAGAGAGGCAAGCTTGAAGCTAAGTCCTTTCATATGCATTCTTCTGTTTCTTTCAATGGTCTTTCGATCAAGTTTGGAAGATGATGAAGTACGGAAACTCTTCATCTTTTCTTATCTTTTTTATCTCTTTTTTTTAAGTCAAGAAGGTGGGAAAGAAAGTTTTGATCAAATCAACAACAGAAGGTGGAAGATGGAAGGTGAAGCCGCAGAAGGAACAGAGATAGCGATTAAAACAAGATCAGGGGAAATTAACATAAAAAATGCCCAAAACCCAAGAACAAAAATGGAAATTTAAAGCTTGCAGAGGTAGATGAGTGAGTTGGTGCTTGGGAGAAAGAGAAGCTGTGAATTGTTAGGGTTTTAAAGAGCAGAGGAAGCTGCTAAGGAGGCGTCATCTTAATATCTTATCAGGGCTAGACAAAAAAAAAAAGAGTAACCTAACCTAACCCACACGGAGGGTAGAACTTGGTTGCGGCGCCACCTTAGAAGACGCCTTTACTGAAGCGATGACGCAACAACAAGAGTCAGAGTCAAGAGTCTGTCCTCACCGACCATGCACACATCCCCCCGAATTGGCTAATAATTCGAGGGAGAAAGCAACTTTCCACGTAATTCGGCATAAAAATATTTCGTGTTGGGACAGTTGAGTCTTTTCACACTCAAATATGTCTGAACGTAAAAAATAATGAGCAGTGTTTTTCCGCGAAATAGGGAGAAAGAATGCATCACATTGGCGTGAAAATCGTCTACAGATATTGCATCGATACAGTGAGCATTGGATGATTGGTAGCCCCTTGAGGCATATGCCCAGATGTTCTTAGTTGTTGGATGTTCATTGCACCTCATCACTCACTAAGATAATTTGAACCCATCCCAATATGTTCCACACATCCAAATACATGGAGAAGTGGGGCAAATTATGAAAAGACACCCTTGCCCTTGCCCTTACCCTTGCCCTTGCCCTTGTCCCACTTGCATGCCACTTCCCCATATATCAGGGTGTGGGAATGCAATGGACAACGTTCTCTTACCCTAGAATATTAATGGGAAACGGTTCCCTAAAATGCAACGTGATTTAGTACTATGTCAATACGGAGAGTCAACATGAGTACACATACAAGCATCAACAATGGTAAAATGTTCACTTTTCATGAGGGGTTGGGGCAAACATTTCGTCCTCTATGCCTAGGTGGAAGAGCAACGCTCATTCTATTCACCAATCTGCCCCTGATAGACTAGCCATCAGTGCTCCTCTATGGTTTCTGGGAATGTTTCTATTCACCAATTCCTCTACGCACAGAAGGCGGCTTAGGAAGTACCTAAATTTTTTTTTTTTTTAAACCCGAATATTTTATGGGACCCGAGGAAGCCCCTAAAATTTTATTAAATAAGAGAAACAAGGGGGGGGGGGGGGAGTAGCCCGCCTTACCCCAACCCCTGAGATACAAACCACTTTGACACTCGCAAAACCTAAAAGGAAAACCTGCAAAACAGAGGAAAAATTACATTCCAAAGATTGTTAATCCCACTTTATCTTCCTGAATTATGTAACTAATATTAGATGGAAAAGCTTTATCACCATGGAAAACATAATTTGTAGTAGATTCACATGCAAAGTTGGCTAACCAATTCGCTGGATAGGTCATATATTGATAGATTTACAACAGCTTCAACCATGATCGATATTGATACATGATTGGTATATATAGAGAGTCTTACACAATAAGAACATTAATTTTTTCGTTGAAAAATGTTATTTTGATCTCATCAATATGTATCGATATTAATATCACCCACGATTGATACTGTGAACTAAATCCTTGCTGGGGATTCAATGATAGCCAACAATCATTGATTTTTTTCCAAAATTTTCTGTAGACCTCGTTGAGATAAATAGCATGTTCTGTTCAATTCCAAGAGTGAAGTAAGCTTCCGTATGTTATTAGTGAAATTGAATATTTGAAATCATCGAGATAAATGAATTTTTCATGATATAAATAATTCTTCTCCTATATTTCTTTTTTTCTTTCTAAAAATATGGATTTTATCAATTAGTAATAATGATATCAGACACTTTATTCTAATATTATTGCAACCTATTGGTCACATGTTCAAAACTTGGAAACAACCTCTTTTCCAAAGCAAAGTGTAAGACTGCAAGAGCCTTGTGCACTGGGTTGTTCTCTTTTCTCTTTTTTTTTTAGTATCAGACCCTTTATTTTGGTATTCAAAACCATCTGAATTATTCATGTACTAATTTTTTTTTTTCTTCCACCATGTTTCAAGTAAACGGAATCGACTCGATCAATCCAATCAGACTGGACTCAACCCAAGAAATTGAGTACAAATCAGCTAAGGCCCTCTTTAGTATCATTTTTATTTTTTATTTTTATCTATTTGACAAAAATCATTAATGAAAACCATTTTTTTTATCAAAACATAAAAATGGTTTTCTAACTACTTGACAAAAATGATTTTTTGTGATAAATAGTTTGGTATCTCTATGTGCAAAATAGTTTTTAAAGAAATTGGTGAAGAAATTCCCTCCAACCATCTTTCCTATGACTCTCATTCTCCACTTTGGACCAAAGAAGAGGGGGCAAGGGGCTTGGCTTTCTAATTACAAAACAAATGACTACTTTACCCCTCCATATTGAGCCTTTAAGCACATGTTTATTAAAGTCTAACGCAAAAATAACTGAAAATCATTTTTTGTCAAAACACATAAATGACTTTTGATCTCTTTTTAGTTTTTGTGTTTTACCAATTTTTTTAAAATAGAAACAAGCTCCATAAATGATACCAAATGTAGTCAAAACAATTTTTGTGAACAAAAATTAAAAAGAAAAATGATACCAAAGAGGGCCTAAGGGAATCATCTAATTTGGATCAAACATAATCACAATCAGATCCAGCCATTCCAATTCGACCAGATCCAAAGATCCAATTCCAATAACTCTAACCATGGGTTTCAATAAAGTTGAATCTGACTCAATGACTCACCGAGCCAAAAATGCGGTCGGCTTCTGGGAATGTGGTCGGTGAACGCGGTGGCTATCAGTGCTCAAACGGTAGCATAGAAGAGCAACGCTAAACTGTTTGGCTCGATGAGTCATTGAGTCAGATCCAATTTTATTGAAACCCATGGTCAGAGTTATTGGAATCAGATCTTTGGATCCGGTCAAACCGGAATGGCTGGATCTGATTGTGATCATGTTCGATCCAAATTAGTACATGAATAATTCAGATGGTTTTGTATACCAGAATAAAAGGTTTGATACATACATAAAAAATAAATAAATAAAAAAATAAAAATAAAAAAGAAGAAGAAGAAGAAGAAGAAGAAGAAATAAATAAAGGCACAAGGCTCCTGTTATTGCAAGGTCTGGGAAGGGCAAATGTGTATGCAGTCTTACCCCTTGTTTCGCAAAAGTGTTTGTTTCCAAGTTTTGAACATATGACCAATAGGTTGCAATAATATCAAAATAAATGGTCTGATATCATTATTGCTAATTGCTAAAATCCATATTTGTAGAAAAGAAAGAAATATAGGAGAAGAATTATTTATATCATAAAAAATTCATTTATCTCGATGATTTCAAATATTCAATTTCTCTAATAACATACGAAAGCTTACTTCACTCTTGGAATTGAACAGAAAAGGCTATTTATGTCAGCGAGGTCTACAGAAAATTTTGGAAAAAAATCAACGATTGTTGGCTATCATTGAATCCCCAACAAGGATTTAGTTCACAGTGTCAATCGTCAATGATATTAATATAAATACATATTGATGAGATCAAAATAACATTTTTCAACAAAATATTAATGTTTTTATTGTATAAGACCATCTATATATACCAATCATGTATCAATATCGATCATGGTTGAAGCTGTTGCAAATCTGTTGATATGACCTATCCAATTTTGCATGTGAATCTACTATAAATTCAATTTTTCATGGTGATAAAGCTCTCCCATCAAATATTAGTTATATCATTCGGAAAGATAAAGTGGGATTACCAGCCTTTGGAATGTAATCTTTCCTCTTTTACAGGTTTTTCTTTTGAGTTTTGCGAGTGTCAAAGTGGTTTGCATCTCAAGGGTTGGGGTAAGGCAGGCTATGTCCCCCCCCCCCTTGTTTCTTCATTATTTTGTTTCTCTTATTTAATACAATTTTTAGGGGCTTCCCCGGTCCCAAAAAATATTCGGGTTGAAAAAAAAAAAAAATGGATTCCTAAAACTATGATATGCAGAGTTAATAAAAACTTGGTAGAAGGCCAATTTAAACATCATGGTGTTTCAAGCTATATATGTATTATTATCACCTAAAATATTTTTCTTTTTTGGATAAGAGGGGGAAGACAAAAGTCTTGAAATCGGGCAAAAAATTCGCATGACACCCACGTGCGAATGAACCTACATTAAAGACAAAATTGGTGAGGTCCACATGCTTTCTCTCTCCTCAAAACCCTCCGCCCCTTCCATTAGCCGCATATGCATACTGTCATGCATCGTAGCAAACCCTCGTCGACCATTTGTTCAGAGACACAAATCTCTCCTATTCTCACTAATATTGTTCCTCATTAGGTGAATTTCATTTTGTCAATCACCATCAACTGTTCTAATTGGGGGAACAGTAGATTTCTTCGTTTGAAATGGACTTAATTCTCTTTAACCAAAACCTAAATGCCTAACTTATGGACTGAATTGCTTTCATTAATTCAATAGCTTCTCCCCCTCTTCTTGCGTGAGATTATTGAACTTCCAAAAGAAAATTGAAGTCTAATCACCAATGTGTACTTGGGAGTACATGGATAAGAGCCATCTTTAGTTGATAAGGAACTTTGAGTTCACCTTCAACACATGCCGAAATTATGGACTCAGTTCCTTCCCATGTTCTCTACTGCTTTGTTTGGGGTTTGTCCCACATAAGATGCATGTCCCTTATGCTCCAATTGTTGTGGCCACGCAGCTATATGCTAGGCGATATTTGTTTGACAGTGGTAGGTACACCGTAGCAGATCCTCTACCATTAGGGAATCAATAGTGCATTAAATGTTCTGACTCGTTGTCTAAGATACCACTTAGGGCCTGTTTTATTTTGTTTGAAGAAATGGTTTTTTCATTTTTATATGCTCAAACGGAAATACACCCAAAAACTATTTGATTTTTTTTGTTTTGTTTCACTTGTTTTTAGAAATAGAAATTGATCTTATGCCTATTTTTGTGTCTATAAACGGGAATGAAGAAACAAATTAGACTTATTTTTCTGTTTCTAGAAATAAGTGGGAGTGACAAAAATTGTGAAAAACCCGATACTTCACTCGACCTACCTAAACCCTTACCCATTGTTTGAAACTTCTCGTTATCCAGATGCGGCGATTCCAACCTAGTTATGCGAAACTCACAGTTTCGGATTGCCTTCATCCTTCTGAAGCTCATCTCGATGAAGTTGCAGACGACTTAAATACGCGATGAGGTATTGTAAGTGGCAGAGTGGCATTGCTGCCACAATCCACTGAGATTCGGCCCCGCGTCGCATCGATTCGTCCCCCCATCTTTTTCCCCTTTTCTCTCCCCCCACACCCTCCTGAGGCTAGGATTGTCCACACGTGGCCCTAGGTATGCCCCTAAGTGTCAAGTGCCCCAACTAAGGAGGTGGGAAGCTTCTAGTTTCCTCCCCGACCGTTGGATGGAGGACGTTTGTAAATATCTTAGCCATCCATTGTAACTTGGGGTGCCTACAAATAGGTGTTGCCTCATTTGGAAAAAACACTCACCAAGGACCAACCAAGAGTGTTCAACCGAGCAAGTGAGTTCTGAAGCCTTGTACTCAAGAGCTCTCTAGTGCAATACAAGTTCATTCTTCTCGAACTCACTCTTGTGTTCACTTCTTCTCTTCCCAAGTCCCTTAAGGAGGATGGTTAGGCTGACTTAGTGCTAGTGGGAGTGCTAAGAGCCGGCGCGGTCTCTTAGAAAGGTCTAAGGCCGTGACAGTTGTGGGGTCAGAGCTTCGGTTGCGAGGGAGCCAAGCTTGTGGGATATGAGACAGGAGAGCTAAAACTGTGGAATAGAGACCAACATCTACACAAGTAAGTATACCTACAAATCTAACAGCATACCTTCACTCATGAGTTGCATTCCTACAACGTCATGCCTTCACTCATATCTTGAACTCGACTACACTGTTGAAAACATTTCAGAAAACAGAAAAATCAAATACCTTTTTGCAATTCTAAAAAACATTTTTTAGCATAAAAACGATTTTTGTCGTTTCTGCTGTTTTTAAACATAGAAACAGAAGAAACAAAATCAAATGGACCCTTAGACAATGAATTCTATGTGGGAAGGGTAACTCTTTTTTCCATGGGGGGAACTAATATGGACTCACAATGTCTATTGATTCTCTTCATCCTGGCTTATTCTCGTCTTCCTTCCTGTTACTCATTAGGCATTAGCCACTAATTGTCTTATTTAATGCATGATAAAAACACCAGCCGTTGTTGACTTGGTTATTGTCGATCCTACATGAGACCAAGACTGCAGTTTGGTGGAGTTTTGATATATGTAATCAAAATAGTAAAAGTTTGATTTCTTGGCTCCCTCCTACTCAAAGCTCCTATGGTCATGTGACTCATGTCTCTATAGTGAGAGATTCCCTTAACCCTAAAATGTTGCTATTGAGTCATAGAGCACCGGTAATCACACATGATCAATGACAATTGAATGAAACTTGACTACTACCTCGGTTGCATCAAAGTACCTGATACCAGCTGGAGAAATGAAACCTCAAGGGTAGAGGTGGATTTTTTTTTTTTTTCTTTCTCAGAAGGTACCTACTCAAACTTCAAAGTCTCCCCAATGATCACCTACTCTCCTAATTAAAAGACAATATAGTTTTGATACTATAAGCACTCGGACCCCAACCATGGATACTGTGACATGGGGTGAGCCGGTTAATTGTAGGGAAGAGGATCTTTTCATATCAAGTCCCTCTTAAGACATGCATGTGCATATTGCAATTCTATTTTTCTATGTTTTTTTTTTTTCATTTATTTATTTATTTTATTTTATTGCTACTCTATTTTACTAAGCATCTTACTGGACGCTAGTAGGGCCAACGGCCACCTACTCCTACACACACACACACAAAGTGTACGATAAGGTTCAATCCCGTGACCTCCTCCCCTTGGCACTAGCTCTTCAAGCAGAAGCTAAGTCTATCCTAGTGTTCGTCATTCGTGTAAATGTTTTATTTTTAGGTTGAACACAACCTCTGTAATATTTGCAATAATCCCAATTGCACTATAGGGATGTCTCCTGTCTTAAGGAGAGTGTTAAGTAACACAACTCAGTCTGTCAGTATTTTTAACATAATATTTATTATAGGTTTTTGAAAAAATTAATGCAAGTGCTAATTTGAAAGCTCTCTTACCATAAAAGCAACTTTCTATCCATTTAAGTTTGATCCCTCAATATTCCGACATATATTTTGTTACATTTTTTAATAGTTTGGATAATTAATTGAGAGATCAGAATAATAGTACTTTGTGAGTAATGGATAATCTAAGGATCATCTCCCACCTCAATAAAGTTGAAGCATTTGACTGTTTAAATAAAAAGACACGTTAAAACACATGACATATAAGGTTTAGGTTTTGACGGTTGTTGACAACCCATTGATGCTCGCCAGCTAGATTGTCTTTCTTTGGATTCGAGATTATTGCAATACTTGAAAGCTTATGTCATTAACTGATTTTATTTGAGTCATTGAAATGGTTCACTGTTGAAAATTTTATTTATGACTATTTATTATAAGATGATTTGTTTGGAAAGCATTTGATCATTGATTTCACAAATCAATATAGAGGGATAGATATGCTAGCGTAGTACCTAGGAATTAGGAATGCTAGCAAGATTTTGACCGTAGGATTTGATGAACCTAAATTAAACCGTTTAATGGAGAGAAGATATACAAACTTTCAATCCACTGTTGCTACACATTTTCTCTCCCCTCTTCCCGTAATCCTTTGTAACTCACCAGTGACCGGTGATCGGTGGCCAGTGATACTGAATCTCCTTTCCACCTCTCTCTCCCTCTCTCTGCCCTACGGTGGATCTCCCTCTCTGCCTTCGATTTCAAGTTTCGAACTATGAATGGAAGTGGAAGTGGGTTCAATTTGCTAAAAACTAAAGAGGTTGAAATCCATTGAAGCAGAAAAGCTTCTAAAGAGAGGTCACTCGGTATCTGTCCAGTGTAGCAACCGCCAAAATGGTGAGTGATAATAGATAAAAAGAAACCAAAATCAAGGAAACCCATATTTTTTTTTTCTTTATATTTTATTGGTAGAAAGGAAATCCAGATGAGAAAGCATTGAAATAAATGAAAAGCATTGAAATAAATGAAGCTCTGTGAAGGCAGATGAAAGAACATTATACAGAAGAGGAGAGATGAAAAGGACGGGATGTTTGTTGGCAGATAAGCAGGTTAGCGATGGTTTTGCCTTGTTTGTTTATAAAGAAGAGAGAGAGAGAGAGAGAGAGAATTGGAATTCTTCCAGGTCGGTGACGAATTCCGATTTGCCAACGACTACATCTTCCCTGTGAAGCCGAGACTGAGTATTGATCCAAGCACGGCAATCTCTACACCCTCGAAACCCTTGTTTATTATGTTCGGAATCACCATATCAAGCACACTGAGAGTATCTACAGAATGCTCACACCCATCGATTAGGAAGACTATCTGCCGGAGGTCTTGGGTTGATCGAAATTCGGGCGACGGCCAACTAAGTGAAGACGAGAAGTCTAGGCTTAGGATTCCTAAGTCGATTACGTCTTGATAATTAAGGCTCTCGAGAGACCCTTGAAGGATCTAGAGCTGTTGTTAGTGTAGAGAGAGGGAAAGTAGGAGATAGGGACATCGGGGGTGACGGAATTTGTGGAAGAGAGAGAGGGGAAACCGGAGATAGTGAGGGAGAAGAAGAATGACAGTAGAGTGTCAGGGCTGGCTAGGTTAGGTAAGACAACAAGTACCAACGGTGTAGATTTTGCACCTCTAATCCAACGGTCTAGGCATACTAGCATACCTGATACCTGGGTATCCTGCTAGCATGTCTGTCCTTTTATTTTATATTCAGAAGGTGGATCATGTTTGAAATCTATATATTTTTTACATTAATATTTTATATTCAACAGGTAGATCATGTCATAATTGTCCCAATCCTTTGGGCTTTGGTGGATTTGCCTATTTGTAATGTATTTTCCTGTAGGTTTCTTAAAGATTATCTTAATAGCCCAAGCTATCGTTCTAGTAATTAGTAATCATTTTGTAATATCTTTTGCTATAACTATAGTACTTCGAGTGGTTGATTATATTTATGTTGTTAAACATGGAAGGGTTTTGATTGTTTCATAGTTAGGAAAAAATTCATTTTAAACTCATATACATTAGGCTATGTTTAGTTGTAAGGGGAATTAAAGGAAAGGGAAGTGAAATTTTCATACTTAAAAAGGAAATATATTCAATCATTACCCATGTGACTTTAATAATAATTTCAAATTATTCCATATTTAGTTATAAAGTTTCATTTTACTTTGCATCCAAAACCCTTTGCTATAATATGTAAAATAAAAATTACTAAATATGGTTAAAAAATTAAGTAGTTTATGCAATCACATGGGGTAATGATTATAAATATTTCTTTTTAAAATATGAAAATTTCTCTTCCCTTCCCTTTAAATTCCCATTGCAACCAGATGGAGCCTTAATACCTATTGTAAGGTTTCTCAATAGATTTTTCTAATCCCAATTTTGTGAGATCAATTATGTTGAATCTGTTAATTGAAAGATTAAGGCATCTTTTTTTGATAATGTTTCTGTTGTTTGTGTCTATAAACAGCAAAAACGAATTTTCATATTTTCGGAAACAAAAACAGATTTTTTGATGTTTAATAAACCTGTTTCTCCAAATGTTTTTTTGCGAACATAATGCCACTAAAAACCCCATTAGTATCATCAGATGCCCAAAAGGGAGAGAGGGTTCGGTTGCCTCGTTTTAGGTTTAAATAATTGAGAGATTTATTGGGCACAACAGCCTTTTTTCTCTCTCAAATTCATTTATAGAAACGACGAAACAAGTCAGACTTGTTTCATCAAAGTCGTTTCTAGAATTGTAAATAAGCATAAATTTTTATTTATGTTTCTAGAAACAAGTGAAATGAAACAACTTTATCAAACGCTATTTAGGTTGTTTCTTTGTTTTTTGGAACAAGAAAACGCAGAAACGACAGAAACGGAACACTATCAAACGATGCCCAAGCTTCCCTCTGGGGTTACCATTTCAATTTTTGTGGTATCTATTAGTGTTTAAACTTTGTAGATATAATGTTCATATCATCTTCTGGTCATGAATGAAATTCCAAACCAATCTACACTCTCATGTGCTAATGTAGTCAATGTAATATTTTCAAAATTCTTTGTTGAAATTATTACTTTAGAAGAAAAACAAAGGTAGTCCACATTATTGAGATTGGCTGTCAATTTTAATACATTGTTATCTAAATAATTTCCCATCAATCTAACAATTATAATGACCAAACCGTAATAAGTTCACATAGCACTTCTGGATTGTCTCTCTTGGAAAACTTTTTAGTTTTTTGTAGAAAAGAAACACCGCAGACTTGTTGGTAGTGAGCAATCAAGGGTTAGGAGCCCTCAGACATGTAGCCCAAAGTGTTTTCATCCCTTAGATTTGCACTACATGTAGTTTCACGCAACAGAGGGTCTCGACCCAAAAGAAACAGGTTGAATGGAATTGGAAATTTGTGGACAAGATAGGAAACCTTTTTCCTCATATATATCATAGCTAGCTAGGAAATTTCATCCTCCAACTACACTTTTCCAATGCAATAAGAAGGCAAGAGAAGATATAAAAAGGTTGACAGCTCCACATCATCTTTAAAATTGTGTCTAAACCTAGCTACCATATCATTATATCACATTTTGACATTATTTCAAACATGAAACAATTGAAATTTCCTCCCCAACCTTCAAGCATATTTTTTTCAAAGATCTTTTACTTTAGCAAAAACTTGGATTTTGGGGATGATTGAGAAAATTGGAAGGTAAAGTTTGAAAAATGTAGCTCAGCAGGCCACACCCAATGACTCCCATTTTCTAATTGAGTTCTACGCTTCCACACAATAATGACAATCAAACATTAGATGTGAGTGGTCCAATATAAAGACCTGTAAAATCATAAACAACAGACAGACTTTTTCCAATTTTTGAAAACCAGTTAATTAAAGCCCCTCCCGACCCCGATAAAGGCTAACCCAAGGAAGGGTTCAAAGTCTTCTCTTTGGCGGATGGGACTGCAGATGCTCTTTTTTTGAACTTTTAGGAGCCATGTTGTAATTTGAAGCTGGCAATACGTGTTTAAGTCGATGATCAATCTACCATTCAATTCTTCTATAGATGGTGATCAGACTTATGTGAATAGAATGAACCACTTAAGAGGTTTTTTACCTTAAACCAACCGAACAAGTGTACGATCGAATACGAAACCTCCTGTTGTAATCGTAGGTTCAGGAAAAAAAACTGGTACAAGAACTTTAGTAGGTCCATTTCCGATAGTACATGAAGGGGCTGGTGTAGAAATTTCAACCAATGCAAGCGGAATGAGGGAAAAGGGATGGTCGCTCTCAACATCTGTTCATTGAGTGTTGGACCCTCTTTGGCCCCTTCTTACCCGAAGCAACACTCCCAAAGACTAAAACACCTTTTCCTTACTAATTTCTAAGAATGAGTTTCTACACCCAAGCCAATGGTTAACTACCATCCAGCAATGGGAAACAGATTTAAACCTTCAACATCATCTCATGAACCATGTACCTGACCAAAATTCATGTACCACACCTCCACCACCCTTAACCTACTATGACAAACCCATACTCATTACTGATGGAAGCTTTGATCCTTCACAAAGGAAGCAGGATGGGGAGCCTTACTTATTTCCAACAATTTTTTCCAAATGGCAATTGTCAACTATGGACATGCAAGATGCACTCAAGAAATAGAAGCAAAGGGGAATCAAGCAATGGATCGACAAAACGTTATCACTGGGATTAAAATCATGCCTAGTGCTCAAGACTCTCGCTACAAATAGGTTTGAGAGGAGCATTATGCACTAAGCCTTAACCCCCTGTTTCGTAAGAGAGGCTGTTTCCAAACAAACTTTATTAACTGTATAACTGAAACTCCAAAATCCTTTCACCACTGATAAATTTTCTCTTTCATCCAAAAAATAAAAATAATGGATGAGCCTGATACCTGTATTAGGGTTTTTTTCCTCTCTACCTTGGTTGGCTACCTTACTTGTTATATGTGTTGCATCAAGACTGACCCACTAAAAAAATCCAAATTTGTTGTCTCAATCTGGTCTGGAATCTGCCCAAGGTAAGGAGGCGGGCCGACTGCGTCAGTTTTCTGTTGCTTCCTGGTAGTATTCACCAAGAAAACTAACAAATGCAAAGACTTTGAAAAAACTTGGCCATAGCGGTGACAGGAGAGAGAGAGAGAAGCGGCTGAAAGAATTTGGAGGATTGCTCTCGGGTTTATGCTTTGGACAGTACAAAACTAGGAATTTCCGCACCTTTTCCCTTTGTTTGAATGGATCTACAAAACTTACCACCAGGAAAAAAAAAATCTACAAAACCAATGGTTTGAACGATATGTGGATTTCTTAGCACATCTTTCAACTTCAAGGAAAGAACCATCTCTCTCTGACCCAAAATTACGTCATGTGCTGAAAATATTGGTGACGAAATAACAGATAACCTAACATGCATGAAGCAACAGTGGGGTAGGTGACTCATTAGTTATGAGTTATCTTTATCAGAAACCAAAGTGGAACTCTACTTGTATTTTTTTTATGATTTTTATTATTTTTTAGAAAAGAAAAGAAAAAAAAACTATTTGGTTAACATTGCATAGAATGTATTACAAAAACGAGAAATAGATTTGGTATTTCTCTGTCTTCAAACAATTTCTGTAAATTTTTTTCCTTTTTTTTTTTTTTTTGTGGTTTTTTAAGGAAAATATGTTATCTATGTTTTTGGTATGCATTCTCATTCTCAAAATGCAGAACGCATTATTAATTGAGAATATGAACACTATTTGAATATATGTTTGGTTATCAAACACCTCGGGTCCAACAATGACTCTCATTTGTGCTCAAGTCTCGAACTTCAACATCCTCCTCTCTACTCTTTATTCCAATTATAACAACACCACCATCAACCATAGTCTCAATGCCATATACGGAAACTGCTACTGTAGATGCGATGTCATCCGCTGTCTGCCATGATTGCGTCACCACTGCCTCTAGAGAGATCCTATAATACTGGTTTGAGCTTGATGATGAGCAACTACTTCATGTTGTTGGGGTGGGTAGGACCACAACTCTGCGCTGGCTCAAAACTAGCCAAGCTGGAGATGGCCATGTTAGTTCACCACCTAGTCCTCAACTTCCATTGGGAATTAGCAGAACCTGATCATCCTCTCGCCTTTCCATTCGTCGACTTCCCCAAAGGCCTCCCAATCAAGGTCCACCACCAACATGACCTCATTCAAGAATAACAATACTCATGAAAGCTCATTTCTCAAATCTTGGCCTCTCATGTAGTACTGGATATCAAAAGACAAAAAAAAAAGTTAAAAAGAGGCGAAAATCCCATACCAGTATCTCTCTTTGTATAAAAAGAGATGAGAGAAAAGCCCAAGAAAACACCAAAGCCATTGTTTCAGTTCTCTTGTTCCATTTGGATTTCCCTACGGCTGGAGGAAGATTTGCAGATTTCGCCTCACATGAACTTAGAGGAGACCCAAAATTAAGGATTTGCCTCTGCCAATATCACTAAAAACAGGAGCCAATCGCCACTAAAAACAGCCACATTGCCCCCACCTACCCCTGCTCTGGATCACAAACCCAATATCTCTGGTCAGTGTAGGTCTATTCCTCCTCTTCATCTTCCTCCTCAGATCCAACGATGACTCCGGTGAGTAGCACGGCGGATATAGAAGAGCAGGTCCAGTCTTCAATATTCAAATGCACAATTGTAACACAGCAAAGGGAGAGGACATACTTCAGTCTTTGATACCCGGATACATGATTTTAGGAGAAAGGGAATGTGGAATGGGCCTTTTGGTGCATTCCAGAACAAGCACCGTTCTCGATCTCACTCTCAGAATTTAGAATGAGAACAGATACCAAACAACATTTCTGTAATGTGTTCTGAAAATGCATACCAATCCCAGTCCAATTGAGCTGATCAGCGATTTCCAGATTTTGATGAAAAGAAGATCCCAACACAAGCTCAAGCGACTCAAATCCTGAAGAACTTTGCCAATGTCATGTGCTTAGTTATGAGTTAGTCGTTATTGGGTTAAGTTAGTGCACATAGATGTAGTGGTAAAAGTTGTAACTAAATGGTAAGTGAATCAGGCAGGTGTGTAACCGTTGCCTCTCTTATATAGCCTATTTATTAGCAATAGAGTGAAGAAAATAGGAAGAAGATGATTACCTAAATTTTCTCTTTAAGAGAAGGATGCCGGCTTCGTCCGTAAAGCCAAGAGGTTGGCTGCCTGCCAATTAGCCAAACTCCACTTGCCTATTTTCTCATTTTTCGTTTTCTCTATTTCTATTTTCCTTTTTTCCCTATTTTGTCTCTACCCCAGCTGTGCACGTATCAGCCAAGAGGAAGTGTTTCCAAAGAACACAACCTTCAGAAAAGGGTTCTTCGACCCAGTAAGAGGCTTTCACTCCACCGCTAGGAATCATACCAAAACGATGGTAAAAATAGAATCAAGACACAAACAGAAATTGAAATCATACCAAAGACAGTCAGATTCCAACATCAGATGTAGTTGGAGGATTATAAATTACATTTCTAAGTCAGATAAAAGTCTCTATTGTTTAAGAAGCAGCAGAATCTTCTTCATCTTCTTCAGATTTCTATTCAGAGTTTGCGTGCAGGAACCCCTTGCATAATCACATTTATCTGGCATTCTTTGGCTGCGGCATTACCCGTGAGAAAGGAGCTTGCAAAGCAATTGCCTAAGATTCAGTCATTTTGTGCTTTGGGGTGTGAATCAGGTCGAGTACCCGAGCATTCTATTTGCCGAGTGCCCTTAAACGCTCAAGCTGCATGGTTTGCTGCTCCTTTTTCTCTAGGATCTAGTGGTCATACTAGAATTTTTCTGGGATAAGACTCGATTCTGGTTGTCACTAAACGCTAGAGCTGGTGAAGATGTCGACTCACTTTGCTAGCATTCACTCCTGTTATGGTTTCTTTGGAAATCCAGGAATTGAAAAGGTATTCCAGAATGTTAGCAACAACCCTACTACTGTCATTAAGGTAGCTTTGGCTCTTCATCACAAATTTTCATGGTGATGGCATTGAAAATGGTTGCTTCAATGAGGTTGATAACTCGGTGCCCAACAATTCTTAGATTCAACCATGTACCCACCCTCCCATGTAATGGTACACCCTCTCATGTATGTCCATGCACCCTCCCTCCATACTAAGAAGTTTTCAAGATCTTCAATATGAATTGTTTTGTTTTTCCTTTTGACAAACTCCATTTATTTTAAATTTGTCATGAGACCATGAGCACAGGAAACCTTCGGGTTCCACTTGTCTACAAAATCCCAGCCTTATCTGGGTGTAGAGATAACCTCTACACCTGCTGCCTGTATAATTAACTTTGTGATTTACCATTTTTTTTTTTTCGTGCAATACTGTTTTTTTATTAGACTCTAAGCTCATCTGGTAAAATTGCCTCCAAAACCATTGGCATTTCTTTGTGCCAAAAACTTCCCAAGCCCCCCCCCCCCCTTTTTTTTCTCTGGTTTAATTTTGATATATAAACGTTACGATCCGAGGTTATCGGAAGATTCACTAGGTTGTGGCTGTAATGTTGACCTAGATTATAAATCCATTGGTTAGCAATGTCTTTCTGTTAAAAGAATTGGAACAAGGGGAGGAAGAAGAGGAGGAAGAACCAGGTTTACAAGAGTTGGGGGGGTCTTTACTCTTTACCTTTCAGGGGTGATTTTGGCAATGTAAAAATTCAGGGAAGAAGTGGAGATAGAAATTTGCTTTATTCAGGAAAATAGTAAAGATGTTTCAGGGTTGTTGACAATGTAAATAATAAATTACAAATAATCCAATTTAGGAGGAAAAAATAGTCCCTCCGACAAAAGAATAAAGAGACCTTCGATATCCAATTTCCAAGGAAAATATTACTTCCTTATATGGGGAAAAAATTTCTGGCACAATCTCAGCTTGGCTGTAAATATGGAATCAGCTTTGAAATTTTGGCTGAAATGACCTAACCAATAAGGTCTGCAAGTACCTAAATCTGTGTTTCATTTTTAGGCAATTTCAAACTTTTTCCAAAAACTTCATAAATTTCCTGTAAGTTCACTTCACCCGAACAATTCTATGTCACAAGCCATTCAGCCTGCGCAGTTCAAAAATTTTAAAGATAAGCAAGGTCTCTACCCACTGATTGTATTGTCGAGTAATGCTATGACATTAAACATATAAATACATAATATATAATCCATAACATGTTACAGACATAATATATACAAATATATCAAATATATCATTTTTAGGAATAAAAATATGCAATACATACCAATACCCATAAATATTATACACATATATTCACAAAAAATATATCAAAACTTCAAACGACATGCTCAATATATCTCAAAATTTAATGCCGGTCACTAGATGGAAATGGTACTGAAAGAAGTTTACAACTCAGATAACAACCAACCACCATCTTAACTGGTAGAAACAACAAAAGCAATAAATGAAATACGTCAAGCCAAAAATTCAATATCAGGAGATAATAGATTGCCAACATTGTTGACTGTGCATGGCTCTCTTTTGTTTGAAGGTCCACATAAAATTATCGGACATGACAAAGAAGAAAAGAATTGGTAACCTCTTTTGATTGCTCATATCTGGCAACTTTGTTGACAAGCTCATTTGGCCCTGCTACAGAGGAGTTGCTAATCCTGTAATCACATAATAAAGAGCAAGGTCAAGTGGCTTACCACCAGAAATCCATTCCAGACGCAACAAATCCTAAGAAACAAGCACCCTATTAAAACAGATTACTATTCTAAGATCATCCGATAATGTTAAAAAAAAGTCATTTATACAATCAACAAGGATGCAGATAATTAAGGAGTAAAGAGTACCCAGCCACCCAATTAACTGATGGGTCTCACCACACTAAGAAGTATCTGCATCCAATTAAGGGGCCAATAAATAGTCTACAACAACAAACTAAGCCTTATCCCAACTTCATGGGGTAGGCTACAAGAGTTAGTTTGATGGGGTTATTTCATTATTTAAAGCAAATAAGTGTTCTTCTGAAAATTTCCTGCAATTCCTACTCTGATTTGGAATTCATATGCAAGGGGTTTTTTTACAAGAATTTCAATAGAGGGAATCCAGTCATTGGACCATCCTCAAATTTCAAGGAGTTGCTCTAAACCCTAAAGGAGGAACTCAACCAGAAATTCCCTCAGATCAGACCTGCTGATCTGGATTTATTTCAGTATACCTATTCTGCCCTTATCTCGTAACTTGAATTCTGCCCTCTGAACACTGAATCGATTTTACTGATTTCATTCATCTGTTATTGGTAAAATTCATAGTCTATGACCTGCATCGACTGTCCAACATATCCCTATTCTCTGATTTCTATTTTAGTGATTAAATTACTATTGTGCCCTTTCCTAGTGCTACTAGGATTGACTCATAATTACTGACCTAACCATTGGATAGAGTTGGGATTTTCAGCAAATGTTCTACCCCTGATTTTACGGAATTCAATTGAAGCTTCAGTTCCATCTGACCTGATGATTTTGAGTTATAATAATTCCCCTAAATCTGGTTTCATAGTCTCTGTATTTAGATTTTGTTCTCAGTACTGTTTTGACCTTTCAAACACAGTTCTGCATTATAACCCCAAGCCCCTCCATGTGATGGATTGAAAACTCTAATATGAGGCACGATTTCAAGATTAAAAATTTTAAATTTGGCAGAGAGAGAGAGAGAGAGAGGAAGAGGAGGAGGTGGTTTTTTTTGGGGGGGGGGAGAGAAACACCTTCAGAGAGCCATCCCCAGTTTCCACCCTTTAAAAAAAGCATTGAAGTGAGTAATGCTGAAGCGGTAACACTGTGCAACGGCATCAAAGACTGAGCACAACCTAACTCCATAGGAAACCTGCAATGAATCATCCAAGCACTCTTTTATACCCTCATAATAATGAACAATTAATAATTGCTAACAAAAATCCAGAAGGGGGATGAAGCAAGAAAAAACAATCAGGAGTTTCAAATGTGTTTCAGCCATTATTTTAAAAATTACTCTCTAAAAAAATAGCCGTGGGAAAGAAAAACTATAGGGAACTCAAATTGGGTAAAACTGAGGGTCTACAACAACAACTCAGCCTTATGCCAACAAATGGGGTTGGCTACATGGATCATTTCCCTCCAATCAGCTCTGTTCGATGTCTTACTTGATACAAGGACCATGCATGTTTTTTCTCACCACTTCTCTTGAGGTCATTTTAGGTCTGCCCCTAGCCCTTTTAGATACTTCGACATGAATCAAATCACTCCTCCGTGCTAGAGCATCCAAAGGTCTCTATCGAACATGGCCATGCCACCTCAAACAACTTTCTCGTAGCTTACCATGTATCGGAGCTACTCCCAAACTAGCTCTAATACGTTCATTCCTTACTTTATCCTTCCTAGTTTTACCACTCATCCATCCCATCATCTTCATCTCTGCTACACTAAGATTATCTACATAATGCTTCTTAGAGGCCAAAAATTCCGCGCCATACATCATAGCGGTGTAGACACCGAATTTTGTCACCCCCCAGCAATGATGACAATATGAAGGATTACATGTTGGATATTTTAGACTTGGAGAATTTTCAAACTTAGAGTAGAAAATGACCATAAACTTTCAAGAGAAAATGTTTTCAAAAATTAGAATTTGATGTTGTGGATTATTGTTGTTTGTCCCCTCAAGTCGAACATTACACTTTGATGCGGGAACTATGCGAATCGACGCCCGATTCTCTCTTTCATTATATGATCTGGGTCCCTACTTTATGCATATTTTCGTAAAGGTTCCCGGTCGAGACTACAATCGTGTCTCACATCATTGGATAGTGCTCGGACTGAGCTTTCTAACGACATATTACACGTCGAATTCTGACAAATGGTTTGAAACATATGACCCCCGAAAGTTGACTCCAAAGTT
>NW_024870495.1:50783-64703 GCF_013358625.1 Macadamia integrifolia
TAAAAAAATAGCCGTGGGAAAGAAAAACTATAGGGAACTCAAATTGGGTAAAACTGAGGGTCTACAACAACAACTCAGCCTTATGCCAACAAATGGGGTTGGCTACATGGATCATTTCCCTCCAATCAGCTCTGTTCGATGTCTTACTTGATACAAGGACCATGCATGTTTTTCCTCACCACTTCTCTTGAGGTCATTTTAGGTCTACCCCTAGCCCTTTTAGATACTTCGATATGAATCAAATCACTCCTCCGTGCTAGAGCATCCAAAGGTCTCTGTCGAACATGGCCATGCCACCTCAAACAACTTTCTATAGCTTACCATGTATCGGAGCTACTCCCAAACTAGCTCTAATACGTTCATTCCTTACTTTATCCTTCCTAGTTTTACCACTCATCCATCCCATCATCTTCATCTCTGCTACACTAAGTTTATCTACATAATGCTTCTTAGCGGCCAAAAATTCCACGCCATACATCATAGCGGGTCATATGATTGTTCTATTAAATTTTCCTTAAGTTTAAAGGAATACTTCGGACACATCTCTCCACTTCATCCATCATATGTTAATTCTTTGTGAAGCATCATCCTCTATATCACTTTTATTTATGATTGATACTAGATATCTAAAATAATCACTTTGCGGGACCTCCCACTCATCCATCTTCACCACCTCATAACTCCAATTTGGCACTAATCTTTGCTTAAGTCCCATCCACCAAAACAATATCATCACCAAAGATCATATACCAAGGAACCTCATCTTGAATGTCTCTGACTAATTCATCCATGATAAGCGCAAACAAATATTGGCTTAAAGTTGACCCTTGATGAGTTGATGTAACCCAATTGTAATTGGGAACTGACTACCTTGACCCTAGGGGTATCAATCGGTTGGGTCAGGCTAGTTTTGGTCGGGCCTAATCAAACTTCCCCACTTTAGGACCTTATAATGCAGGAGTAGATTAAAGAAACTAACCCCCACAAGTTATGACCCCAACAATACAATGTAAATACCCCTTAGAACAAAGAAACCCAATTAAGAAACAACCCTTACAGATAGACCAGCAATCCACAAGAGAAAACCCAAAAACACCCAATCGGCCAGGAGAGAGAAAATCCCCTGCACAGGCCCAGTAAAGGGAGGGGGCGGCTCCTACAATTAGAGCTCAGATGGAACTCAAACCTTGGTCGATAGCAGTCCCTAGAGATGGGACAAAAACCTAAAAAGTTGAGAGGATTCTGACAAGGGGTTGTCAAGTTATTTACTTAATTGAAATCTGATTCAGGAGAGAGAATTGATTCTGGTTGTGTAGCTTGGACAGATCTGAACTCTCTTAATGCTTACAGTAGTGGTAAACATAAACAGCAGTAACTTACTGATAAAATTGAAAGCTGAATCACAGAAGAAACAAGGGAAAGTGGGGGGAGGAGTGGCTATCTTGGCCCAGGCTTCTCACCCACAGCTATCCCAACTGTTCTAAGCAATTGGCTGCAACTATTCTTTATTCAAATCTGCAAAATAAGGCTACATAAGCTCCTCTATTTATAAAGGGCAGATCTAGCCACAAGCAGCTATACTAAGACAAGGAGATGAACTCCTATTACAACTAGGAATTAGAAATAGACTAGAACTAGGAATTAGAAATAACACTTGACTACTAGGGGACATTACAGTCGATGGGCCCAATGGGCCTTCATTTATTAAATAAATAACTAAATAAAAATACTACTAATCAATAGGCCCAATGGACCCTTATTTCTAATTAATAAATTAGCCACTTAAGTGGACTAAGTAGGGGTCAGCTGGGCCTTCTTCCTTTGATAGCTCCTCCCATAATGTTGATCTACATCACCTTGCACCGTGACTGACCCGTTTAAGTAATCAGTCCTTATATGCTAGGCATGGTCCCATTTATAAACGGTCAAGTACCAATCTTTAATCGGGCTAAATGGGCCTTAGTCGTGCTTTAAATGGGTTAATGACACACTCATCTCTAAACGGGCTATCATCGGGCTTTAAACGTGTTGGGACTGAACGAGCTCTAAGCAAGCTATAATCGGGCTTTAAAAATGTCAGGCTATAATCAGTCGAGTCCTCCTCGGGTAGCACCCTTGCACTAAGAATGACTAATTAATAAATGTGTCAAGGTAGGTTCAGGCCTAAAATTGACACTTGAAACACTTTTCTTCTCTAGTACTTGTCAAATTAACACTCTAGGGGCAATATCATAAGCTAGCATGAATCTCTTAAGTAAATAGCTTCTGTCATTGATCTTCTTGGCCATGGTTTTAAGTATCGGTATGTACCGTACCGTATCGGCCGATACGTATTTGTATCGGCCCTTACCGATACGATATATGAAATTTTTAAAACCCTCTCATATTGATATACGCACCGATACACCATCGATACGATACAATATACACCGATACGTACCGATACTCTATGGAAAAAATAAAAACATGCGAAATGTACATTTTGGTATGTATCGACCAATACATACTGATACGGTACGATACATACCGAGACAATGCGCTACGGTCATATAATGGCCAAGTTGGGTCATTTTTCAGAAAACACGATTTTTTTAGGGGTTTTTGTTCCAAAGTTGCTGCCAGCCATATTTCTCTCTAACTAAAGTGGAAATCAAAGTTGGGAACAAGAATTTTACATTTATGGGACAAATACAAACCTTAGATTCTTAGTGCGATATCCTCAATTGAGTATTTTATGCATAATACATGTGATTAATGGCTTTTTTTTTAAAAAAAAATTATGTAAAAGTGTTTCCTATCCATTTATGTGCGTATCTTAGCGTATCTCAGTGTATCTCCGATACGATACGATACCCTCCGATACGTATCTTAATTTTAGCCAACCGATACGACGACCGATACTAATCCTTTAATCCTTGTTCTTGGCACAAAATTAAATTGGTTCTCCGTAATAGTAGTTCCTTTTATTAGGTGGATCTCCTTCCACATCGTATTAGTGTCTCCCTCAAAATCTCATTTTCCTTGTTTGACCATTTTATTACTAATGATTTCAAAGTTCAAAGTATCTCATTTTAAGCTCCACCACCTAATCCTAGAGCACTATCCACAACTACTAATCTATGTTGTGTGGTCATGCTCTCCCCTAATATAACCTTACAATCCTTGTATAACAATCTATCAGACCTTCTAGTTAAGAAGAAATCTATTTGGCTACTATGAAGCACACATTTTCAAAGTAAGTATTTACAATAGATAAATCATAAGTCACAGCAAAATCTAAAACTAAGATCCCCTCCTTATTCCTCTCTCCAAAACCATATCATCTACGTTCATAGCCGCTACGATCTTTCCAAACATGTCCATTTAGATCGCCCCCTATTATTATCTTTTCTCCTTGACTAAATCCTTGCACTAATCATCCATGTGTTCCCAAAATTGTAACTTGGTACTTTCATCCAAACCTATTTGAAGTGCGTAAGCACTAATTATATTGACAACATATTGACAACATCCTTCTCCGGTGCATAAGCACTAATTATATTGGCAACATCATTCTCCAGTGCGTAAGCACTAATTATATTGGCAACATCCTTCTCCAACATAAGCTTGATGGATATAATCCTATCTGCCGAATCTTTTAACATCAACTACATCATTCTTTAAATATTTATCCACCATTATACCCACCTCCAATTATATACTTTATCCCCCCTATACCAAAGTTTAAAGTCATCCAACTCGTTAGTTTTCTTACCCGTCCATCTAGTCTCTTGAACACAGGCTATGTTAATCCTTCTTCTCCTCTTAACATCTATCAATTCTAGACTCTCACCAGTTTAAGATCCAATGTTCCATCATCCATACGAAACCTCCAATGAATCATCCAAGCACTCTTTTATACCTTCATAATCATGAAGAATTAATAATTCTTAACAAAAATTCAGAAGGGGAAGGAAGCAAGAAAAAACCATCAGGAGTTTCAAATGTGTTTCAGCCATTATTTTAAAAATTAAGCTCTAAAAAAATAGTCATGGGAAAGAAAATCAATAGGGGAAGTCAAATCGGGTAAAACTGAGGGTCTATCACAGAAAAAAGAAAGGCAAGAGAGCCTTAATGAGTATTCATGAAGCACATACGCATTAAAATGAATAGAAAGCATAAAATTAACAAAAATATAAAACAAATAACTATAAAAAAAAAGTGATGAGCAACAACATAAAAAAGACAAACCCGGAGAATAACGAAAGCTTATGTTGAGAAACTCGTGCAGAAGTAGGCTTTGTAGAAGCGAATCCTCCAACCTTACTTGCTCCCAAAACAAAAGATGATGATGATCTGCATTCACTTAAAATTTTTGATGCAGATGCAGGAGAGCTTAGAAGAGTTCGTCTTGCATAATTAGCTGCCATGCTTTCTTCCTCGGTGTCTCGTCTGAATGGTGAAGGGAAAGGAAACTTGTTAAGGTAAGAAAAGGAAAGAAACATTTGATTGTAAATAAATTGTTCTTTTTCTACACCTGGTAGAGAGGAAAACATACATCAACATCAACAAGACATTCAAGTTCTTCACTGATCCTAAGGCCTAATTGAGATCTTTCACAGATGAACCTCAAATCAGTTCAGAGAAGGAAAAGCAGTTCCATAATACATAATACAAACCAGAAAAAAAAAGGAATTTTTGGTACTGAAATAGAGCTGAATAAGTGCAAATCCAATTTCAGAGGACAAATCTCGACAGAATTTCTCCAATAAGGAAAGAAAATTATCCCAGATGGAAGCAGACATGGATTAAGTCAAATACAATCAAGAACATTATTACCTTTTAACCTATAGTTATAGATTGTAGCAGAAAAAATCACCCCTAAGATTAGTAAAAGTTATTCAAATGACTGATTCTATCCTATATAAAATGAAGTCTCATATGTCCTTCCTTGTGCTTAAACCATTAAAATTTAAAAACGGAACATAAGGCATAATCCTAACTCATTCAATTGCACACAAAACAGAATCCACATTACACAAAAGTGTGATTCGTAACATTCAATTCAGAAGTAAAATGATAAGGGGAAGATCTACCTCTTCTTAAATGACGAGAAAAACCCACGGAGTTTACCAGATTATCGCTTTCTCTCAAGGACTAAGCCCGCGTCGTCCCTGTCAATCCATGAGCCAATCAAAAACAACTAAAACCCTTTCCTGAGCTCTACCAACAGAAGTTGCAGAACCTCTAAAACCCTAAAATGTCTTGGATGGAACTTGGAATTTACGAATTTTCCAAGTTTCAGTTGGTTCTTCACTCTTCACCGTTGGGACTTGGGACTTGGGACTCGGGACTTGGGACGCAAGAGGCTGGGACACGGGACGCAAGAGGCAGGAACTAAATATCTCTGAGATGGGCTTGGGCTGTTTTGATTCTGGGCTTAAGCCCACAAACTGCTCCGTTCCCTTCCAAAGCTAGCGATTGAGAACTTTCAAATTAGACCATCTATGAATGGGCCGGAGCTTTGTTCACCGTTCACTCAGTCCACATCTTCAGTGGGCTAGTTTGGTCCGTTTCGATCTGTTGTTGTGCAAATCCGAAACCAAACCGTTAAGGAAGTTATTGGTTTGGTTCCATTTTTTATTGGTTTTGTTATCGGTTTGTATTCGGATTACTACTGAGTTCGATCCAGTCCGGCTTCAGTCTTACATGTATATATTACGTAATTAAAATGAAATCCTGGTTGTTTTGGTTTTCTATCAAGTTACAATTGAGACCGGTCTCAGATTTCATTGATGTATTCGGTTGATCCGGTTTGATTTCAATTTCTACCGGTTCAATAAAACCTCAACCCAATATCAAACCGATAAGGATTCGTTTAACTTGGATTGTTACTTGAAGAATAGGGATGATTGGAAGGGGGCGGGAAACTGACCTAACAATGTGCATGTGGTAATTCTGGCCTGTGTTAGACTTGATCCAAATTGTTTTGGTATAATATTCTCACCTTACTTATTAGAAATTGAAATCAATTTCAAGTTAATTCTGCACTCCATTTTAATAAAAACATATATTAGTAAAAGTGTAAATATGTCATTTGACATGTTTAAAAATAAATAAAAGAAAAATCATTTTATTTTAATTTTTTAACAAAAATTTATTTGTTGATTATCTCATGAATTCAATCTGAAATTGAAATCAAAATCACACCAAAAGATAGAGACCTACCCAAAAGCTAAAGAATAATTTATATTTATTCTAATAAGACTATAATCCTTCATGGCGACACTCTACGGATGCCTATTTGTGCCAAATGGAGGGCTGCATCTCCTTAACTATGGCCCTCTCTGGTATCATTTTTCTTTTTGATTTTATCTATTTAACAAAAATCATCAATGAAAACCATTTTTTATCAAAACATAAAAATGATTTGGTAAGTAGTTGAGAAAAATGGGTTTTCGTAAGAAATAATTTGGTATCCGTATGCGCAAATGTTTTTTTGCCCTTCACCCATCTTTCTTATAACTCTCTTTCTCTACTTTGGACTTATGAAGAGGAGCAAGGGGCTTGGAGTCTTGGATTTCTAATTACGAATTAAATGACTACTTTACCCCTCCATATTAGGACTTTCATCACGTGCTCATTAAAATTCAGTGCAAAAATAACTGAAAATCAATTTTTGTCAGAACACATAAATAACTCTTGATCTTTTTTTGGTTTTTGTATTTAATCAATTTTTTTTTTAAATAGAAACAAGCTCCATAAATGATATCAATTGCAACCAAAACCATTTTTGTGAATAAAATAAAAAAGAAAAATAATAGCAAAGACACATATATGCTTACATTGCACATTTAGTTCGGGCAGGGATGATGGGCTCAAAAATACAAAGCCCACATGAAATTTCACGGGCTACTATCAGGCCCAATATGGCCATGGCATATTATGTAAACAACAGGCCCCGGGTGAGCCCAACTCAGGCAGGGCTGCTGAGGCACTTTTTAACACCTTAATTGCCTAGTATTTTTTATTTTTTTTCTTAATGTGGCAAAGTATTTGTTAATATAATGGAGAATTCTTATGCACATGCTCCATTAGAATCCTAAATGAACTGTCCATTAATTCTCATAGATGTCCAATGTCATCTATTTAGTGAGATATGTTCTTATATGTTCTCCTATTGTGAGCTTTAAGAAATAGTTTTAGTGGACTTAATGGATTATTTAATCATTATCCCCTAGATCAAGTTTGGGTCTTATTTTTCTTTCTTTCACTTTAGTATTAGGAAAAAATTAAGTTGGTTGCTTCTCTCATATGAATACACTTTCAAGAGATGAGTCTTTCACTCTTTTGTTTATGTATATGATTTTTTCACTCTATTAGTTGTCGGAACATTATATATGCTTTAGGTACTCTTTTGTTTTTATCTTCAGTTATGAGTTATACCTTTTACCCTAATATAATGAGAAAGAAAATAAAGTGATTGTCTTAAGTATATGCATAACAATCAAAAGATCACGAAGGAAAAAAAAAAAGTTTCCTTTCACCATTCAGTGAAGGAAGTGACAGTCAAGATAAGACCTTTCTCTCTCTCCCCCATTTATCTCCCTCTCCCCTATTTTTATTTTTATTTTTTGGTAATTTTTTTTTTCTAATTCAAGAAAGAAAGACAAAAACTACACATTGTGGCTGAGACTATACAACATATTGATAATGTTCACCAAATATTTCCTAATCATTGCTCTAAGAGCGATATTTCGGATCCCTAAAACAAAGTCATCATTAGTTTTTAAATAAAAAGTTAGTTTTGTCAAAAAGTTCTCCATTCTAATCAAAGAGGTATTGTTATCCAATGCCAATTTTTCTTGTTAGTTCCATCAAAAATTAGGTTAAAACATTATTTTCACTCCAAATATAGGCCACCACTCATCCTTTTTCATGAGCTTCCCATCAATCCCTGAAATAATCCTTTTACTGTAGCCTCACCATTTTTTGCTATCAATAGATAATTAACCTAGAGTGAGAGACATTTTCCTTTTATGTGTAATAGCATATGACCATCCAAAATGAGACCTCTGTGATTACAAGGATTCCTAAAATAAAGAAGGGAACCGGGGCGGGCGGGCGGGCGGGGGGGTGGGGTGGGTGCGTACTAAAATGAGAGGGATGACAAGTGACCTGAGCACCAATTGGTTTTTCAACAATCCAAAATTCTACTTGTTGAAAGATGGTATATGGATTTGGTATGTTTTTAATAGGCTACAGTGAAGCGATGCCCGTTCGCCATGACCTCAAGAAAACTCATTCCAGGAAAGAAAAAAAAAAAAGACGAGCATTTTTTCAATTTGTTAAAGAAGAGGGTGATTAACTGCTTTATTTTCTTGATTAACAAATTATTAGAACTTAATTGATGTTGATGCTTATGCTTCTTCTTCTTCTTCTTCTGCCTTTTTATCTTTTTGAGATTAAAATGTGTCTAGTCAAGAACTTGAAGTTTGAATAAGGAGAGTGACTCTGACAAGGAATCAAGGATTAGAGAGAGAGAGAGAGAGAGAGAGAGAGTTGAGTTATCCTTCACCTACCTAGCTTGATTTCTCCATCACCAATTATGTAACCCTACGATTCAACTCTAGGTTCATATTTAACTCCCATTTTCTATTAATTACTATAAGAAATGTTATTTTCCAGTCTAAGCAGGTGGATGAAGAGATTTTCTCTTTAATATTTATCAGATCAAAGAGTGCAAATCAATAGAGATTTTAATGAGGAGAGAGAGTGTGTGTGTCTGTAGTAGGATGTGAGAGAATGTGCTTAAGAATTTGTACAACACCAATATACACCACCATATATCTCACATCCAATGAAAATTGGCTGCCTGGGTATGCTGTGGTTGCAAGTGGCTGCAACCGCTGGTAGCAATAGAATCTTAAGGGTAAGCTGAAAAATATCGTACCCCAAGGTATCAGGATTTGAAACCGATATCAATTGCCGGAGAAATCTATATGGGTCGATTGTATTATTTCGGATTAATAGGATATTAATTAAAAAAAAAAAACTTTCCTTTTTCTTTAAAAAATTTATATCCATATTGTATGGATCGATTTATATCGATAAGATATCGATTTATATCGATAAGATATCGATTTATATCGATAAGATATTGATATTAATCACTATCGATATCGATAAAAGATTGACCAATTCGATAACGATTCATGCTTGGGTTTCACTAAAAGGATCATTGGCTCAAAGTCAAACTTATGTTGGTTCGCATGTTCCTTAATCATGTTTAACCTGCTTTACCCATTTTTTCTTGAGAGCGGATCAAGTCCTCGTACGATAATCATTCTTGTACGATGTTTGATTTATACATGGACTCTATTCAGAATAAAAACCAATTAAAAGAAGAGAGAGATTAAGTTGAGTCCATGTGTAAATCAAACACCGTACAAGAATGGTTCTCGTACACTCTTTTTTCCTCAATCCTCATTGTCTTGCAACCGCGTGTTGTCGGTGGTCGGTCGGTTAAGCATGGCGGGGTGGTGGCCAAGTGGCCTGGGTAGGGGAGGGTGGGGGGACAATCCTTCAACACCGACAATTATAACACCAGGTGTCATTTTTCTTTCATTCCTACCCAACCCTTGTCCACCACCCCCATCCTTTCCTTTCTAGAGCTCAAATAGAAAATTTTAAAGAAATGGCGGGAACGGAATAGTTGATATTCAATTCAATTCTTTTATCAAAAATAAAAATTAAATTGATTCGCACTCATATTTCTTTAGGGATATATGTATTCAATTTAGGGATGTTTGAATTCAATCATACCTAATTAATTTATATAGTTGCAATAGTTCATAGAAAAGGAGAATTTGATTGTCCAAAATAGACCGATACAATTAATACGTATTGATAATATCAATATGATGTCGATCAAGATTGATATCAATATTTAAGACAGTGAATAAAATGGAATGAATGTATTCTCAATCTCCCCAGAGGGGACATGGGCTCAGCAACATCATCTTTTTCAATATTTTTTTTTTCTTCTAGTCCATGTCTTCTTTATCCTATGGTCAAAAGAGAAAAATCATCCGCCAATGTTATAGAATAGGTGTCTAATGAAAATCGAAACATAACGTACCCTTTGATAATAATATTTCATGAAAATAAAGTTGAAAAAAGGTAGGGTTACGGAATGTGTTACATCAAATAAATACATGCCAAAAAGGGAAGGGGAGGGGAGGGGAGGGGAGGGGGAGAGAGAGGATCAAAATCCTCTGTTTTTCTCATCCATGTTTTTCTTTGTTTTGCTACCTGCAGAACGCGACACGTGGACAATAAGGAGACCAATGGTCAAGATTGGGTGGGGATTATTACATCCGGTGCATTGGTCTTAAAGTTGTCCACGTGTCGCGTTCTACAGATAGCAAAACAAGAAAAAATAGGGATGAGAAAAACAGAGGATTATTTTCGAGAGAGAGAGGCTCTTAAGTGCAAACACTAACAACAGCCAATGTGGGTCAAGACCCTGGCCCGTTTTAACCCGTTTTTTCATGCTTAATTACTATAATACTAAAGGAAGAGTAGAGACTACTCCAGAAAAGCCCCAAGGGCTCCATCATGAAGAAGAACCAGATCTCTCTAATAGATAGATAAGTCAGCAGCATCCCAAGGCCCCAAGTCATGTCGTTCTCGAAGATCCAGTGACAGACCTCAATTCGTCTTGGGTGGGACCCTAACGCCAGAAAAGCCCCACGTGTCGGCTCCAGCTGACGTGTCAATATGACAAATGGCAACCGCATGATTGATCTTGGACTTGGTTTTCAGGTCCAAGAGATCCGCTTCATATACCCGAACCTTAGGTACAGAATGGCAGTAATAAACCATGTAAGGAAACAAGCTCTGATGACACGACACCGATTGGGTCACTCTCCTACCGTTGATTCCTTTGACCGTTCCGATCATCACGTCCAGCTTTGACCCCTTCACGCTCTCTGTACTCCGAACCACAACGTTATGGCCTAGAACCGAAACGGCGAAGTCGATCATGTCCTCGACCGAGCGACCTCTTGGTCTCGCCCCGGCTGGGACGCTGGGTTTCCTCTCGCACTCCTCGATCGTGTTCCGCAAGATCGTCGCCATGCTCGAGTTCTCCTCTGCGTGGAAGATCTCTTTCAGCTCTGAAATTTGGGAAGTCGAGAATGGCAATTTCGATACGATGGAACGAGGAAGGAACGATCTTCTGGGCATCTTGTCCCTGGTATCGGGCATCGGCATTACAATCCCTTCCTTCAGCATCGATTTTCGGAAGAACTTCCCAGGCTCTACCCATTTCGAAGCAATTCTTACTTTACTTTCAGTAGATTTTGAGGTTGTGTTCCTCTAACTGGCGAAGGTGATACCCTTTTTGCTGTAATCCTTGAAGGTATTGTTCACGCCGTAAACCTTGAATCCGATTGTCTTACCAACCGATCCCTTCCCGTAGCCCTTGCATTTGTCGGCGCCTTCGTTGAAAGGGTTCCCGTAATTGGTGAAATCCACCTTACCTGACCCCGATCCCTTGGCGTAAGATTGAAACGAATCGCCACCCACGTTTGATTGGTCTCTGTAACTGGAGAAACTAGTCGTCGCAGAGTTCTCACCTTCGCCGTAGCTTCTGAAATTGCTATTTGGATTGTTACTGTTGTCTCCGTACGACGTGAACGAGTCGTTTGCGCCATTGCCGGACTTGCCGTAGCTTCTGAAATTGTTATTTGGAACGTTGCCTTCGTATCCGTACGAAGCGAACGAGTCTTTTGCGCCATTGCCAGAATGGCCGTAGCTTCTGAAATTGCTATATGGAACGTTGCCTTGGTATCCATACGAAGCGAAAGAGTCTTTTGCGCCATTGCCAGATTTGCCGTAGCTTCTGAAATTGCTATTTGGAACGTTGCCATCGTATCCGTACGAAGTGAACGAGTCGTTTGCGCCATTGCCGGACTCGCCGTAAGAAGCGAAGTTCGAATCAACAACATTGGTGTCATTGCCGTAATTGGTGAAGGTTGTTTGTATACCACTACCTTTCTTGCCGTAGTTGACAAACGTCCCGCTTCCTACGTTGGTGTTAGTAGTGTAAGAAAAGAAATCCTGTTTTCGCCCATTGGCGTTCGTCTCGTAAGTAGTGAATCTAAGGTTTGGCACATTAACGGATTCATCATTGTAATGCTTAGAGAATTTGTCATCATGATGGTTGGAGTCTCGGCTGTAACGCCGGAAGAAATTGATTGGTATATTGTCGAAGACGCCGCAATAGTTCTTGAACGAATCGGTGCCGCCGACTTGAGAGGTTCCGTATTTGGTGAAGTTTTTATACTGATACGTGAAGAAATCAACAGATGAGTCGTGTTTCTCCAAACTAGGTGCCAAATCGGGATAACAGAACAAATTGGCTGAGGAACAGAAGGATTGCAGACGTGAGGAGATAGCATTTCTGTCGGTGGCTAGTTTAGTGAAGAGGGAGAAATCAACAGCGTTCAAAGGGGATGCCTTGGAAAGAAGGAAAGAAGGTTTTGGTAGATTATTGGTGATTTGCTTGTTCCAAAAACGGATTAAAGAAGATTTAGCAGTAAATGGGTTTTGCGCCGCCGGCGAGCTGGTGGAGCTCTGGCTAGTTCCAGCTAAAGAGACCTGCAATTGAGTAAAGTAAAAGGTGAGTAACAAAGTTAAACAGAGGAAAGGGTAATGATGGGTTTGTTAACTTACATTGAAAGATGAGAGAAAGAAGATGATGATGATGATGAAGAAGAACAGAGGAAGACCCATAAGCGTGGGCTGTTTCTGCATTTCTTCTTTTTCTCACTTTCTTGCTTTCTGTGGGTTTGATTTACAGAGAAGGAAAGGGAGAGAACGTAGAGAGTAGAGAATGTTGGTTGGTCAATAGGCTTTGGGAGTTGAAATAGGACTTGCAAAGACTATCAAACAGAGGTGAGGCTGCAAGCAGAGCAATTAGATAATGGGTTTGTATTATCTGATCTCTCTCGCTTTCATTAGTGAATGGTGAAGGGTTTATACTTTATTATAGTGAGTCTTGAAGAGATTAAGACTTAAGAGTAGGTTTACAGTCAAAAGAGTCAAGGACTCAAGGTTGCCATTATAGAAAATGAAATCCTCTGCTTTCTCTTAACTTTAGAAGTGAGAGGGAGAGTGAGAGTGTGAGCGTTTGAGTGTTGAGTCTGAGACTGCACTCTTCTGCTCGCTCGCTCTCTCTCTCTCTCTCTCTCTCCAACTTATTAATTCTTAATCCTTGCTTGATTTACTTCTCATTTCTCAACAGATTGAGAGAAAACTTCAGATGGGTCCGAAATTAATGGACCTGAACAAAGTTATTGCTGGTGTTCTGGATCTGGTTGGACCCGGAATGGAACGAACCGCTACCACCTGACTTTATAAATTGATGAATGTAGGGGAGAGAAACGAATGAAATGGTTTCGTATATAGGAGGAGAGAGATAGAGAGAGAAATGGCAGCGTATCCTCCCATGGCGGTTGGTTGTTCAAGAACTATTTCCTTTAATATAATGATATGGGCCATTGAAGGTAAGCTTATTGGTATTGCGTGGGACCAAGGATTAAAGTATCGGTATCGGTCGCTGTATCGATCGGTTAAAATTAAGATACGTATCGGAGGGTATCGTATTGTATCGGAGATACACTAAGATACGCTAAAGATACACACATAAATGGATAGGAAACATTTTTTTAAACACTTTTGCATAAAGAATTTGTTAAAAAAAGCTATTGATAACATGTATTATGCATAAACACTAAATTGAGGGTATCATACTAAGAATTCAAGGTTTGTAGTTGTCCCATAAATGTAAAATCCTTGTTCTCAACCTTGATTTCCACTTTAGTTAGAGAGAAATATAGCTGACAGCAACTTTGGAACAAAAACCCTTCAAAA
>NW_024870495.1:64723-70964 GCF_013358625.1 Macadamia integrifolia
GAGAGAGATAGAGAGAGAAATGGCAGCGTATCCTCCCATGGCGGTTGGTTGTTCAAGAACTATTTCCTTTAATATAATGATATGGGCCATTGAGGGTAAGCTTATTGGCATTGCGTGGGACATTAATGAGTTTTTTTTTTTTTTTTTTTAGAAGATTTTAATGAGGTTTTAAAACTTAAATTTGGACGCATAGATTTCGAATTGAATCAAATGAGAATCGGCTGGGAATCAATGGAAATTGGCAAAAACCTTACAATTTGAATTTGAAAAGAAGCAGCTAAAATTTTTATATATACCTTTATTTTGAATTTTTAGAGCTTTGATTCAAAAGTCTTACATATTTATCTACAATTAAGTTTCAACGATTATGTTATTTTATTGATTAAAAAAAAAAAAAAAAGATGAAGATTGACTCTAAAATGGGTTTTGAAAATGATTACAGCACGCGTGTATAGATTTGATTGAGCAAAAGCCATAAATATATAGAGGGTGCATCTTCTTGTTACCAAATGGCAAAATGATAAATTGTAATTTCTTTTAATTACCTTTGTCTTGTTTCCAAAAAATTATTTAATGTAACTGCAAAATATATTTTCAAAATAATTTGAAAATGAATTGTTATTATTAAAAAAAAAAATTCAATTTCAATTAGGCAACTGAAATGATAGGTTTCAAACTAAAAAAAACGTATGTATACTGGGTTGAAATCGCCTGCAATTCTGATCTCGTACAATTCCGTGCAATACCACCTTCAGTCGGTGACACGTGTATTGATACCAATACAATGGTCCAGATCTGGTACAACTAATAAAACATTAAATCAGTGAAGAGGTATTTAAATCAGATCTGGACCATTGCATTGGTATCAATACACGTGTCACCCCCTGAAGGTGGTATTTCATGAAATTGTACGAGATCGGAATTGCAGACGATTTTTTTCCATATATACTAGAAGGGAAAAAAAATTAAGTTACTTTTTTTTTTTTTTTTTTTACCAACATTGGTTTGAGCAAAATTTTCCCAATAAAAAGATCAAAAGAAATTGAATATATTAATGAATATGATATCTTATTTATTTAAGATATTATGTTCTTAGTCATAGAAAGTAAGTACAGTCATTGTCTCATTGGAGAAGTCGTGCTCAATATAATATAGAGTGAGACACTCGTACCACTCCATCTATCCATGTATCCTTAAATTTAGGGTCTCCTCTTAAAGAACCTTTTTTATTTTCTTTTTCATCTATCCACCATATTTTCTTCAACATATCACCATCCACAAATTAAAAAGTTGGTGAACGAATCAAAAGAATCATCCATATTCCTACAAATTAAAATTTGGAAGAACAAACAAAAGATTTCCCTAAATTTTTTTTTTTTTTTCTGTGTGTGTGTTTTTCATTCAAAACATGCATAGATCTTGCTACAAGACAATTTTCAATGATTTTTTGACTATTTTTTTATTAAAAGAAGATGAAAAAATGAGGAAAAGTAAAAAGAAAAAATCAAGGTGAATTTATATAACAACAACTCAGTCATATCCCACCTAAATGGGGTCGGCTACATGGATCCATTCAAAGAGAATAGTAAAAATAAAAGTAAAAAAGAAATGAACATTACCAATATCCGACGTTTTGAAATAATGAGTATTAACTGCCGGCATTTGTGTTTTGTACCTCTTATGTTCGAACACAGTTTCATGTCTTCTTTTTTTTTTTTCCTGTAAAACTACAATTTCATGTCGATAGAGAATATATTACCATGTAACACAAGTTGGGACATCAAGGGTGGAAGGACAAAAGGAATGAGCCACCAAAGATTAAAGAAACAAAACAGATTTATTTTTTAGCTAACAAAAGGTATCTAAGACTTTGCTTTGACTTGTCTCGTAGGTCTATACTGACCTAACAATCACATGAACTAAGTCATACCGAGGTAAAACACCTTGTGTGAGTGGCTCCAAGAAAGTAAGAGTCAAACTCAGAACCACATATTTCTTAAAGCAAATGTTTTTGCAAGGGAGTGTAGCCCCTACACCAAAGCACATGGGAGATGAAATGATCAGCCCACTCTCCATGAAAGGAAAATGATTTTTTTATGAATACTTTCTTGTGCGTTCCCGTTGATCCTCACACACGTGCAAGAATGCACTCCCACACAGGAAAAACTTCCCCAAATTTTATAATGCGTCGTAAAAGTTTTCTACTTTTTTTTTTTTGGGAAGTAAGAAGGTGGTTCTTATTTGACTTCACCTTCCTTCTCAAGTCTCAAGTTGCAAAAATGATAAATGGTCATTAATGAGAACCTGGGAGTGGATAAGAGCTGCCAGTACTAGTGTCCTTAGACCAGAGGTTTTGTTGATATCCTTCCACACTGTCTTTCCTCTGATACTCTTCTTTATTTCCCACCCTCACCCCCACCCTACCATGTTTTAATGCCATTCCAGTGTTCTTCTCCACATGGTGTTGTATTTTCATACATGGCTAGTTGGAACATTGCAAGGGCAAGAATTTAAAAAAAAAAAAAATTTCCATTAGATTTCTTTTGAGAAAGTGTTCTGAATCTCCTTTCTAATAGAAGGCAGAGATGTCATTTCACAAGGGAAAGTGAGAGAGACGCACACATGGTAGTGCTGGCATTGTCAAAGTTTCTAAATGGGCTTCTACCTATCACAAGGGCTTTGGGATTCTCCCTTCCAAAGGACTAATCTCTAAATTATAGAGCAGTTTTTGCCCATTGAACCTTAATAAAAAATTTCTCGCTTCGGTTGCGTTTGGCTATAAGGGAAATGGGAAGAAAAGGAAAGTGAAGGGAAGTGAAGCGATTTATTTTTCCCTTTTGAATCATTTAGTTACAACAGAAATGAAGTTAAATTAATTTACTATAGTTGTTTGGTTGGATATAAAATATATGTAAAATTTTAAAAAACTAATAATCCAACCAAACTTCTCAAAAGAGATTTTGGGGGGGGGGGGGAGAGTACTTTTCAATCCAGAACCCACCCAACTCCTCAAAATTTATATTGGTTATGTGAATCAGGTCATTCAAGGTATGTACCAAATCAAACCAAATGTCATCAGATTCTATGTTCTATCACTAACCAAAATAAACCATTTCATTCTATATATCAAATGAATGCAGCACAAATAAATATTTAAAATAATATAAAATATGATCACAAAGAAAATAGTAATAGATCACAAGTGATAACGACCGAGCGAGGTGAGAGTCGAGAGAGTGGGAGAGATCATGAGAGTAGGGTTTTTGGTGGGGAAACAAAATGGGCAATTTTAATGGTCAAGTGAAATTTTTTTCACATGTAAAATATATTTTCCTTGCAATCAAACATTTAAATTTATTTTTTCTGGGAAAAAAATTCCACTTTACATAAAAAATTTACATTCCCCTTGCAACAAACAAAGCCTGAATGTTTTTTTTTAAGAACTACTCCTTTACAACTCTTATCTATAACTAAAATATTTATCATGCACAGAACTAAAATGTTATTCTTTGGTGTCTGTCTCTGTTTTGACTGAGAAATGTGTCGCCGGGCAATCGTGGGTGTTAAGGTGTCCTAAGGGGCAAAGTGCATGTCCTGGGCGGTTGCAGGCTGAAACTTTGGAGTTTGATTCTTTTCCATTGGGGTTGAGTGGCTTGAGCCCATCCTCAAACCCAGCACTATATTTTTTCAACCCAGTAGCCGACTAGCCATGCTAGCAAACTCTTGGTATATACTTTTGGGCAAAAAGAAGATACGGTGTGAGTTTCTTCTTACAATTTCTTTAAATCCTGCCGTGGGCAGTGGGAGAATTTGAATCAAATTGTTAATTTTTTACCATACAACCATTAATCCCTACCGATACAGGCAATCTGATCCAAAACCAAATCCTCAAGCCATAGTTCAACTCATTCTAGATCAACGGATGCCGAAAGTTACTCCTGGCCAATGTGTTTGACTCCTCTCCTAACTAGCTTGTTCATTGGGAAGCTCTTCTTTCTTGTACCTGTTCAAACTTTGATTGAAATGAATATAAAATATAAAAATAACATCTTTTGTGATTTTAATTACTTCATCTATTCATTTTGAGCTAAAATTATACCAATAAAATGCTTATCTAGTCCCCCAATCACATGAATTAACACATGTATTGTCATGTGACAAATAGTAATGCATTATGCTTCATTAGGCAAAATGTCAGGAAAGAAACCCCAATAAAAAGTGATTGAAAATATGCAAATACATGGAACAAATTCAACACACACTTTTCTATTTTATCCACATATATAACTGAAAAAAAAAAATTACAACCGTCTATAACATACCCAATGTTTTTCACCCCACTTTATATCAAGTTCAATTCCAACCAAAAACCCCATTGGAAATTTTCTTTTTATATCTTCATATCTGTAATCTCAGTACAAATGAATTCATTACATCACCAAAACCTCCTCGTACCTCCTTCTCATCTTGTGGGCCTAATGGCTTGGTGGGTTTTGGATATGTTAGCTCGACTGACGAGTATAAAGTAGTTCGTTTGATTCCACCCGTATATGGCCTTGGAGGAAGTCGTCGTAGATTCACTACGAAATGTCTTGTCTTTACCTTAACGAAGAGAAGGGGTTTTTCTTCTTCTTCATCATTTTCGTCATCTTCACCATGGGGTTGGAGACGCATGGTAGATTCTCCATACCAGGTCAGCAAGTATCACCCAGCTTTTGTTAACGGAGCCATCCACTGGTTGGTGTACTATTGTTCAAGAATTGATGTTGAGTTCTATGATGGACATATGATTGATCCTAGAAATACAATCGTCGCGTTTGATGTGGAAAAAGAAGAATTCAGATTAAACAAACATCCTAGATGTCGTGATCTTAGGTCTTTCAAATATTCTGATTTTCAATTGGTGGAGTTGAGAGGGTTACTATGCCTTTCGTGTGTTGAAGGTTCCAAAATGGACATATGTATGTTCAAAGACTACCACTACAACAAGAGTGGTACATGGGTGAAAGAATACAGCATTGTCTTGCACCCTCCCTACCACTATCAGGCCCAAAGGGAGAGGGATGATCATAATAATCGCTACAAGGAGGACGATTATGACTATTGTGCACCTAGGGATATAAAGGACAGAAAGGTGCTAATTGAGCCACGTACCACAGGTTTAGGCTATCGTCATCTCCAAATGAAAAGTTTTGAAGGATTTATTAATAGTAAACGAATGCCATATCTGCGCTCCAGTTTCTTCTACACAGAGTTTGCGCTCACTTAAAACAAAACAATCAGCACAGGTACATAGTAGTACTAGTACATACTATGCTCTGCTTTTTATTATTTTCTTAATTAAGTAATATCTAACAAATTAAATGTTATAAGTTACGTTTGGTCGCTATCTACTGAAGAAAATTTATTACTCTTATTATCATGAAAAAAATTTATTACTCTTATTATCATGCAGGGAAACATTGAAGAATTAACCTATAAGAAAACTGTTGAGTGCCTTAAATTGCCCTCATGAGAGCAAAGTTTTCAATGTAGACGTTTCATGTTCTTGTGACCATGATGATCGGTGAGCCATATTCTTCATTCCTTATGAGGCTAGCTAGTTAGGTGGGCTATGGAATAGTGGATGTTCCAAGAATGTGTATCAGATTTTCTCCCCACTCCATATTATCATACTCTTTAAATGTTATAATAGTGGTTTGTGTTCCAAGAATTTATCCTACTGCTGGACTGTTGGAGTGGTGCTATTATTGGAAAATGTTTTGTAAAGCCAGCTTGGAATCTTATAAGAGAATTATTTTCTTTTATGGTGCTCTTTCAATTATTAAATTTGAGTAGAAAGAAATTTTGGAAGATTTTAAGGCTCCAACAAGTCAAACCTCTTCCTTGAATACTATTCCATTTTAGAAGATACTAAAGATGTGGCTTTTTTTAATGAATCTAGCGGCAAGCCGGGCTGGATTTTTGCAAACCCAGACAAGCAGGCACAAGCTCTTTCACCCTCAAGCCTAGGCCGGCCAAACTTGAACCCAGGATAGAAAATTCGCAACCCAAGACTGTCTGGTCTCAACACAGCCCAGCCCGGCCCAAAACCTGAAAATAAACCACAAAGTGGCGTATGTTTTATTATCATTTCTCAAAGCTAGCCAAACTCGAAAAAATCAAGTGGTCCTTGAGTAGGTAAAGGCTTCTAGGGCCCAAGTTGCATCTCTAATATATATATATATATATATATATATAC
>NW_024870495.1:70984-79405 GCF_013358625.1 Macadamia integrifolia
TTTTTTTTTTCTTCCTATTTTGGTGGAGAAATAAAAAGGGAAATTTCAATGGCTAAGTGAAATTTTTTTCACATATATAATATATTTCCATTGCAATCAAACATCTAAATTTATTTTTTCAGGGAAAAGAACTTTACATAAAAAATTTGCATTCCCCTTGCAACCAAACAAAGCCTTCATGTGAATGATGGTACCAAAATAATAATAATAATAATAAAAATGCTGACGTAGCACAATTAAAATTGGGTTGGGCTCAGATCCTTTGTTAGCTAATCGGCCCATTTGTTCCCCATTAATAGCCCTCTAACTTCTAATGTAGAAAAACTAAAAGTACTTCCCGGACAGCTCTACCCTGTTTGTCCTTCCAGCAACCCTAATATGCATAAAACCAGCTTTCCATTAGGTGGTCACCACGAGGTTAGGGGATCAAGTCTAGCCCGTGATTGGTCCAAGGCACAGGGAAACTGTTGGGATCTAATTCCCCCAAGTCTCAAAAACTTGGGCCTTCCCACGAAGCTAGTTTGGAATTAAGGACAAACCATGTCATTAGCATCTCCTACGTGGACTCACATTTATCCACCGTCATCCTATATATAAAGAAATAGTACCTAAGGTACATAGGTGAGTTCTTCATACTTTAAGGCTACTGCTCTTTCAATCCCTAACCCTTACTACTATCTTTGGGAATTCTAACTTAAGCATCCAAGAGATCCCACCGGAATCCGCTCCAGCCATCTCCTTTTTGTAATTTCCTGGCTCTCTATGCGTAGGCAACCCAACTCTGATTTCTATGGCAACAAGCCCGTCTTAATGCCCTTGTTAATGTTCCTCTCAAAAAAAAACCATCTTGCTTATACAATTATACTACATGAATGAAACTTCAATGTGAGAGGAATCCCAATATGATAGTAGATTTTTAGAGCCACTCAGATAGTATGTGCTAAGACATCTGTGTTTATCTCTCTTATCTTCTCATGGAATGATCTCGTTACTATCCTGCGTACGATACTATTTTGTTGCACCTCATTATTGCACTCCTTTATATTACTTGTATAAAAAAAATCTCTCCCATAATGGTAATAAAGAAGAATATTTCCCTTTAAATTCGATAACTCAATTTCAATTTTGTAAAAGTTACTAGTGTGCGTTTCCATAAGTCACAAGATAGATATGAGTCATCTATTTTCTTAGTCTTTCAAACAGCATGCATGTTTTGCTTCAAAGTTTAAAATGTGTATAATAATGACTAAAGTGTGGGGTACACACGCATGGATATTCGAGAGATATATAACAATACATGGGTGGTATTTGATTAAATTAAACTCTAAAATTGTCACATAGCTAGGTTACCATCTCCTCTTCATCCAAACAGTTAAAACAGGTGGATCATCTACTCGAGTGGCAGAATACATGTCTTGTGAGATTTTAAAGGAAGAGGGCTACAGTTTTTTTTTTTTTTGGTTGGGGTGGGGGGTTTGTGGCGGAAGGAAATTAAAACACTTACCCTTACATTAATACACACATGCAAAAAAACAGGGCACGCTCACAGGTACAAACACTAACAAGTAGACCCTGGCCGATTTTAACCAGTTCTTTTATGCTTACAATCAAACAGACAAAGAAGGAGAAGAGACAAACAAGCTAGCTTGAAGAAGAACCAGATCTCTCCAATAGATAGATCAGTCGGCAGTAGCCCAAGTCATGTCGTTCTCGAAGATCCAGTGACAGACCTCAATTAGTCCAGGCTCGGACCCTAGGGCCAGAAAAGCCCCATGGGTTGGGCTCCAAGCTGACGTGTCAATATGACAGATGGCAACCCCATGATTGATCTTGGACTTGGTTTTCGGGTCCAAGAGATCCGCTTCGTATACCCGAACCTTAGGGACCGAATGGCAGTAGTAAACCATGTAAGGAAACAAGCTCTGATGACACGACACCGATTGGGTCACTCTCCCACCGTTGATTCCTTTGACCGTTCCGATCATCACGTCCTCCTTTGACCCCTCCACGTTCTCTGTACTCCGAACCACAACGTTGTGGCCTAGAACCGAGACGGCGAAGTCGATCATGTCCTCGACCGAGCCCACACACCTCTTGGTCTCGCCTCGGCTCGGTTTCCTCTCGCACTCCTCTATCGTGTTCTGCAAGATCGTCGCCATGCTCGAGTTCTCCTCTGCGTGGAAGATCTCTTTCAGCTCTGAAATTTGGGAAGTCGAGAATGGCAATTTCGAAACGATGGAACGAGGAAGGAACGATCTTTTGGGCATCTTGTCCCTAATATCGGGCATCGGCATCACAGTCCCTTCCTTCAGCATCGATTCTCGGAAGAACTTCCCTGGCTCTACCCATTTCGAAGCAATTCTTACTTTACTTTCACTAGATTCTGAGGTTGTGTTCCTGTAACCGGCGAAGGTGATACCCTTTTTGCTGTAATCCTTGAAGGTATTGTTCACGCCGTAAGTCTTGAATCCGATTATCTTACCAACCGATCCCTTCCCGTAGCCCTTGAATGTGTCTGTGCCTTCGTTGAAAGAGTTCCCATAATTTGTGAAATCGACCTTGCCTGACCCCGATCCCTTGGCGTAAGATTGAAACGAATCGTCACCCACGTTCGATTGATCTCTGTAACTGGAGAAACTATCCGTTGCAGCGTTCCCACCATCGCCGTAGCTTCTGAAATTGTTAGTTGGAACGTTGCCGTTGTCCCCGTATGACGTGAACGAATCGTTTGCGCCATTGCCGGACTGACCGTAAGAAGCGAAGGTCGACACAACAACATTGGTTTCATTGCCGTAACTGGTGAAGGTTGTTGGTACGCCATTACCTTTCTTGCCGTAGCTGGCAAAAGTCTCGCTTCCAGCGTTGGAATTTGTAGTGTAAGAAGAGAAACCCTGTTTCCGCCCATTGGCGTTCGTCTCATAAGTAGTGAAAGTGAGAGTTGGCACATTAACGGATTCATCATTGTAATGCTTAAACTCGCCGGAACCGCCGGTGGCGCCGGAACCGTAGGTGTTGAAGCTCTCATCAGGTACATTGGCATTGGGCGCATAAGTGGAGAATTTGTCATTGTGACCATTGGAG
This sequence comes from Macadamia integrifolia, assembly GCF_013358625.1. Taxonomy (NCBI): domain Eukaryota; kingdom Viridiplantae; phylum Streptophyta; class Magnoliopsida; order Proteales; family Proteaceae; genus Macadamia; species Macadamia integrifolia. Next base: position 74,066 of record NW_024870495.1, read on the forward strand.
TCTCTGCTGTATCGCCGGAAGGAATTTACTGGCATATTGTCGAAGACGCCGGAATAGTTCTTGAAAGAATCGGTGCCGCCGAGTTGAGACGTTCCATAGTTGGTGAAATTTTTATACTCATACGAGGAGAAATCGACAGACGAGTCATGTTTCTCCAAACTCGGCGCTATGTCGGGATAACAGAACAGATTGGCTGAGGAACAGAAGGATTGGAGACGGGAGGAGAGAGCATTCTTGTCGGTGGCTAGTTTAGTGAAGAGGGAGGAATCAACAGCGTTCAAAGGGGATGCCTTGGAAAGAAGGAAAGAAGGTTTTGGTAGGTTATTGGTGATTTGCTTGTTCCAGTAACGGATTAAAGAAGCCTTTGCAGTAAATGGGTTTTGCGCCGCCAACGAACTGGTGGAGCTCTGGCTAGTTCCGGCAACCGAACCCTGCATTGAGAAAAGTAAGAGATGAGTAACATAGTTGAACAGAAAGTGGTAATGGGTATTGGGTAATGATGGGTTTGTTTACTTACATTCAAAGATGAGAGAAAGAAGATGATGAAGAAGAAAAACAGAGGAAGACCCATAAGCGTGGGCTGTTTCTGCATTTCTTCTTTTTCTCAATTTCTTGCTTTTGTGAGTTTGATTTGCAGAGAAGGAAACGGAGAGAACGAAGATAGGAGAGAATGTTGGTTGTTCTATAGGTTTTTGGGAGTTATAAATAGGACTTGCAAAGACTATACGACAAAGGTGAGGCTGCAGAGCAGAGCAGAGCAGAGCAATAGGATAATGGGTTTGTATGATCTGATCTCTTTCGCTTTCACTGGTAGATGGTGAATAAGATAATGGGGTTTGTATGATCTGATCTCTGTGGATTTCATTAGTAGATGGCGAAGGGCTTATAGTGAGTTTTAAAGAGATCAAGACTTCTTAAAGAATAGGTTTAAGAAAGTGATATCCTCTGCTATCTCATAACTTTAAAAAGTGGGAGGGGTGGGGGGGTGAGTGTGAGACTGAACTCTTCTGCTCTCTCTCTCTCTCTCTCTCTCTCTCGCTCTCACTAGACACTACTCTGTGAGATCTGAGTCAAAGACGCGTGGATAGACGCGTGTCTTTCAGTTATAGGCTATCTTGTCGCTTTTGCAATTGATATCGACGCGTTTAGCCGCAAACGCTATGTTTTATGTTTTGGCCTTTTCAACTTATTAACCCCTTTATCAAAATTTTCTATTTCAGGGGCATGTGTTTGGGTGCAGAGCAACGTTTCTCCTACAAATATTTTTTTCTATTTAAATAATGTAAGAGAGACAAATGAATGAGATAGACATAAGAGAGCAGTGATAATGTGTAGAGAAAAGAGATAGTGAGAGAAGTAACAATACATCCTCTCATAGCGGTTCAAGAATCTTTTCCCGTAATATAGTGATATAAGCCATAGAGGCATAGGCTTAAATCTCGGTATATGATATGGTTAGTAATGAGGTTTTATAACTTAAAATTGAATCCATCGATTTCAAATTGAATTTAAATGAGGATCAATTGGGAATCAATCAGGATTGACCAAAATCCTTAACGGGTTTGAAAAAAGGAAGAAAAAAAATTCATATGTAGCAAATGTAGGCTCCGTTTGGTATCGTTCTAAAAAAATGTTTCTGGAGTTTTTTCGTTCTATTGGAACGAAAAAACAGAATCTTCTGTTTGGTGCACTTATGATCCGTTTCTGTTTTTTTGGAACAAAAACTGAAAAAAAAAACTGAAAAAACGAAATTGGACGGAACTCCAAAATGGAGTTCCGTCTTCCCAGTTTCGTTCCATTTTACAAAAAAAAAAAAAAAAATCCCGATAAAAATCTAAAATTTTGAAACACCATTTTTTCATTTAAAAACTACGTTTTGACATAGAAATTGAAATTTTCATATTTGACATGAAACAACGTTTTTGAAACAGAAACAATACCAGACGGGCCCTAAGTTTCCATTAGAGGGAGAGTCAAGCAGTCGGACTCGGACCCTAAAAGAGAAACAGAACACTTCAAAATCCCCAACGTGTATGTGCGTGTATTGTATAACAGTTTCAATTTCCAAACTATTTTGACTTTTCAAATTACAAACAAAACACCACACATGTTAGTGGGAATAGTGGACTTGAATTGAAAAAGGAAAAAAAAAAGAAATGCAGGTGAAGTTAACAAAAAACTTCTATCTCGATAACAGTTAAACCGTAGGGCTTTCAGACTTCCATTATTAACAAGTTAACAAAAAAAAAAAAAGGTTCTAGAGATTCCCCAAAAATCCAATCTTCACAAAAGTCAAAAACATCAAAACAAATTTGATTAAACCAAACATAGATTTTTCCTTTCCTGGTCTAACAAATGATTTCCGATGCCAATGTTCATCGTCCCGACCACGCTATCGCTTTTCCAATACCTCAAACTCTCCTCCAAACCCCGAAACGTAGACTTCTGACTCTCTCTCTCTCTCTCACCTTAAGGCGTCTAGAGAGAGAGAGAAAACACAACAACGCTCAAAATTGAGACAACATGCACACCATTTCACATCCCGCTTAGTACGTCGTCTCTGTTTTTCCCTTTTTTCCTTCTGATCTTAAAGAGGAATAAGATACTATTAACACTAGAAATTATTTGGTCATTATATAATTAGTAGTATACTAAAATTTATGTACTTTTTGGTGTTTAGAACCTCTGCGATTGTGACATGTGGCGACGCTTGATTTGTGGAGAGACGATGGAGATGAGTCCACCTAGTGGTGGTTTCATCTTTGACCTGTAAACCATCTCATCGTATGGCCTCCTGTAGAACCTCAAGAAAGGAACGAACGACTCACGGCTCTTCTCCGTCTTGCTCACGTGGTAATCCTTCTCCTTCCTAAAGAACATGGCTGGTGATTGCAGGAAAGATGGTCTCGGCGTCCTCGGATTGCTGGTGGGCCCAGGGGTACTGGTTTGATTCTTCTTGGTGGGTCCAGGGCCAGGGGTGCTGCAACGTGGAGTCCTGGCGGCCGGTGATGCGAAGGAGAATGAACGGGCGTTGAGTGGGGAAATGAGTGCAGGACCCATGAGGGATCGTGATGGACTGGTGGGTCCTACCTTGGATGCTGACGTGTCTGTTAAACTTAGGTACCAAGGCTTGAGAGAGTCGAAGTTGTGAGAGACGGTGAAGGAGAAGCGGGTGGAGGACGAAGCTCCGATCTTCCCCGTTGATGGAATCGATGCAGGGTCGAACCGCAGTGAAGAAGCTCTTGGGAACGCTGAGAAGTCATCATATTCCAACGAATCTTCATAGTCGAGCGAAGACACCACCATCGTCACCGGAGATAGTTCAACGAACGGACGAACCCCCTGAACAGTACTACACATCATCAGAAACGGAAATAACTGATACACCCCTACAAACGTAGAGGATAAGAGGGAAGTTGCCCTCGAGATTAGGAAATTGATTACCTTCCAGAGGTAAGAGAAAAGGGAGGGAGGGTCGATGACGAAGGCCTTGTGAAGCCGTCCGGGGTAGTATTCCGATGATATCTTCAGAGATGCCAGTAGTAAATTCATAAAAGCCGAAGCTGATCTGAAAAAGCCTGCAATCGCACGCGTTACATATCAATAATTAATAATAATTAATGGCACTCTTTCCTCCTTTACCCTCTCTCCCCGCATTACCATGCTTGGGAGAATTCGTTAAGAAGTAAGAAATCTCATCCAGAAATCTCTTTTTACCCTCTGGAAATTTCAGAAACTATTCACAATCAGAACAACCGGTTGACCATTTCTCGAACAATTCAAATTCCAGCTTTACCCCCTACAATCTCCGACTATGACGGAGACATCTCACGGTCATTCCCGGCACTCTCTGAACTCCAAGAACTTCAGAGCGTGCCGGTTCACCGACAAATTCTTACCCCAACTCTGCAATATCTGCATACCCTCCACATTAACTATTAATGAGCCGCGACACGAGAGCGAGAATCTGATAATGATCCTCGCTTGCGTGATTCGTTTGTAGCGGGAAGGAGGCAATTCTGAGGTATAATTATGGGTAATTTAATAACCAAGGTTTTCAGCAAAGAATGTTACTGTATAAATCTGGACTTCATTATGAAGGAGTGATTGATTGATCTTTTTGACAGAAGGAGTAAACAGATTACAAGAGAAATTTAAAGAAAAAAAAAATCGATCATTGAAAAGCATTTGTTACGAACGGAGCAGAACAGAGGAGACTTACTTGCATCGAAGAGGATGACGAACTGTTCGATGTTTTTAGGCATGGATCCAATGGCCACTTCAAGTGTGAAAACCAGTAAACGGATGTACCTAAAGAGGAAAAAAACTTGAGTGTTAAACTGCATTCCTCTTGAAAAAATGCATGAACAGTTGAAATTTAAAACTACTTACAGTTTCTGCGAGTGGAACTTCTGGTAATCTTGCTTAATACGGAGAACCTGTAAAAGGAAAAATATAATACTTATTTTCGGGTGATTTCTTCTGAATTGATCTCTCTGTAAGAGAAAATATGAGCTAGAGAGAGAGAGAGATTAATTACCACAACAGGCCTAGAATCATCATCATGACCGGCAACGTATGCGAAGCCTTCGGCGAGCTCGGCAGAAAACTCATCTGCAATCAAATACTCTGTCCCCAAGAACAAAAGTAGGAAACAGAGAAAAAGAACGAAGAAAGAATGTTAGTTTCCTTGAATTTGTCTCTCTTCCCCCTCCCCTAACGGCTCGTTCATGGAGGACGGAAAGGTAAGAGTAGAGGAAAAGAAAAGCAAAAATACCGATTCAAAAAGTAAGAAAGAGAAAGGAAAAAAGAACGAAAGCGATAGAGAACAACAGAGGATTCAAATGGCGGAGTTTTGAACTAATTCTTTCCGCATTTCATGATAAGAAAAAAGTGAAGACGACGATGAAACTATACCAGTTCCGATGCTCTCTCTCCAAGATAGACATGCTCTTAAATGCTTCGCCGCCTTCTTCACACCATCTCCTTTTGCCTTCAGAAACCGTTCCACACAAGCATAATCGCAAAACTTCTCCTACAGGAAAAACAAATCATTCACGATGAATTCATCAAACAGAGCTCTCACTTTCTCATTGATCTGCAACAGAAGCTCAGATTCTGAAGATTCTGAAGCTTCAAACTATAAAACTCAAACTCCATTGTACTGAAACAGAGAAGAGTAAGATCAAGAACTCAGTAAATTTGAAAACATAATAAATCTCACCTGTTTGACTGTAAGCGGAGCTTGTTTCTTTAGCAGATCAAGAACGGCGTCAACCTTCTCCGTATCTTTGTCTTTCTGATCTCTCTTCCCCATTCCAGACAGTATAAAAGTATAAA
>NW_024870495.1:80153-80840 GCF_013358625.1 Macadamia integrifolia
ATTAGTGTAGTACTAATTTAGATTAATTAAAGTAACTTAGTTAATGTAATTAGTCATTTCAACTGTTGTTTATTTAATTGTGGTTTGTTAATTTAGCTTTTTAAATCATTGCATTTGATTTCTTCATTCAATTCAATTTATTAAATTTGCGTAATTACCAATCTTTTTCCCTCTAGTAGTTCGTTTATTTTAATCAATCAATTAATTAGTTATTTAATGTAGGATAATTAACTAGATTAATTAGTTAAAAGATTCTTTTTCTCATTAGCTTAACTAGGGTTTTGAAAAATGTTTAACTCATCTTAGATTAGCTTAAGGTAAACATAATTAGTGCAATTAGGTTTAATAATTAATTTAATTAAACCATAGATTCAGTTTAATCTTCCTAAACTAGATTAGGTAAATTAGTAAAATGCTTCCATTTAATGTAATTAGCCCATTTAACTTTTCTAAATTAATTAGGCCCCATTTAATTTAAAAATCTTTTTACCAATTAGATTAAGTAGGATTGCAATAATTTATTTCACAAATTACTAGGGATTAGGATTAATCATTTTAATTAATTGAATTTAGGATCTCACAAATTCATTGATCATCCATCTAGGTCAGGCTCAATTAATCGAATTAGTTTAATTTAAGGTTTCATAAGTTGCTAAACTAATCCTAGGTTTAGGCTTATTTAATTAG
>NW_024870495.1:80860-135118 GCF_013358625.1 Macadamia integrifolia
TAGCTAGTCAGGTAAAACCGTTGCATAAAACTACTATATTACTGTCTACTGTCAACTTGGACAAAAGTATCTTATAGAAAAGTGGGCTTGACCATCTGATAGAGCCCAGACCAAGACCCCAAACAGTTAATCATGAGGAAGAGAACAAAAGAGACATTGCTCCACTGTGGGCTGGTCCAGAAATGCCCCATCAGAGGTGGGTTTTTTCTTCTCTTTTAGATGGAATCCCACCAGAGATGTTTTTGTTAAATCAAAATGCGTGGGATACATTTCCATGTTTTTTCCATTCTCTTATAAAAAGGTTTGGCTCACACATCCCACCTTCACCTTAATAACAGCAACAATGTCAGGCACATGGCAAAATGACCATTTCTTTCTATAAAGTATTGCACTCAGCATTCTCACTTTCACAAAGCTGCAATTGAACAGTCTCAACTCAAGTTGGCTTTCTCCACAAGCATGATTGAATGCAAAAGAAGTTTCATCTTCATCTACTTTCAAGCTTCAATCCCTTAAAAATTACCCTAACTAAAATTTACTTTTCGCTACATTTGTTCATAGCTTGTTCGATGGTCCAACTCAAATTCTTAATGCATTAAGTGGAGAGAGCTCTTGAAGTATATAAAGGTATCAATGAACTGAACAAAACCATTATAACTCTCTATAAGATCAGGTGGAACCATAGAACTATGGCTCCATTTGGTTATAAGGGGAATATAGGAGAAGGCAAGTGACATCTGCATACTTAAAAAAAAATGTTTGTAACCATTCTCCCATATGACTATATCATTAATTTTAAATTATTCCATATTTGATTATTAAATTTCACTTTACTTTGCATACAAAACCCTTTGCTATAATGTGTAAAATGAAAATTACATATATATCATTACTAGATATGGTTGAAAAAATAAAACAGTTTATACACTCACATGGAATCACATGGAGTAATAACTATAAAAGTTTTTTTTCTAATTAAAATTTCACTTCCTTTCCCTCTTAATTTCCCTTGCAACTAAACATAGCCTATGAGAAAAGTATATATATTTGAGCCACGGGGGTTTTCTACAGTCCCTCATAGAGAATTATATATATATATATATATATATATATAATCTTCTCTAAAAGAAAAGGATTATTCTCTATGAGAGCTATAGGATACCCTGGTGGCTCAGAGAAGCCTTGCACTAAAATTCTATACTATTTGGTAAGGCCATTAAAAGAGGTGGTTAGATTCTTGAATTCTGACTAATGCCACCATCTTCTGTCTCTTTCCTCATACATGATACATATCTCTCTATTGGTACAATGGCTTCATTGATTCTTCATGGAGATTGATATATATATATATATATATATATCTAAGTGGTCCTAAGTCTTAATTCTTTGCATCCACAAAGAAAAAGATGGAATGAGACACTCTAGGCTTATTTGCTCTTATCATGAAGTGAAGGAACAGATAAAAAAGGTAGGTTGGTAGTTACTTTTGTATGCAAGTCTAGTTAGGAATTACAGTAGAGTATGGGAATCCAAGTGCCTTGGATAAAGGCCAACCATATCTTCATAAAATGTAGAAGAATTGGTTACAAAATTCATGTCATATAATTGAAGTTTTTGGTTCATTTTTCCTTAAAAATCTTCACGAAAGTGACTGTCAACCACTAGTGATTTGATCTTGCAAACATAAACAGCTAAAAACCTAGGAGGTAATTGTTCCTATGTTCTAGAGACTACTACCCATCAACTAATGGTCTAATTGTGTGAAGCTTATCCATCGAGGGACGGATAAGAAAGAGTAGAAAGTCCTGACATATCTATTACAATTCCAGTTTTAATTTGTTTAATCTTCTATCATGGCTACTGTGTAATATGATATTATCATCTTACAAACAAATAAAAGTTATGGGTTTAAATCTGAAGTTTCTATATGAAGTGAAGTAAGAAGAATAAAGGGGAGATGATGTTGTAATTTATAATGAGGTTAAGCATTTGAAACAATAATTTTGGGTCCACACATGCCATGATTGATTCAAAGATTTGATAGATGCAATAAGAAGAGGAAATGCCAAAGCCACTCAAGAGGCACCCACTCATGCAAGCCCACATGGATGAGCAAACCCTCCACAAATATAGATAAGTGGAGAACTCTACAAAGGTTCAATAATTGGAAGTTCTTCAATAATTCAAGCCAAGGTTGGGAATACAATGATTAAAATTCCATCCAAGGTTAAATGGGTATTTCTATAAATTTTCTATATAGGGTTTCACTATATATATATATATATATTTGTAACGATGATTTCTTTTTTTATAAGCAATTTAAGAGAGATATGAGGACAAGCATTGAACTCTATTCTCCATTGATGGTGAAGCAGAATCTCATCTCACCAAGAATGTAGGCAATCTTGTCAATCCTCATAAATCTATGTGCATTGTGTGATTGTTTGTTCCTGTTTTTCCATTCTTTATTGCATCATTTTTAGGGTTGCATTTCTACAACTGTATCCTAACCCAGCCCTTCAACTGGCTTAAGCCTCACTACCAAATGTTCATGTTCTACAAGGCCACATGCAGTATCATGATTTTGAAATAGAAGTACATATCCATGTGACACCTGTATACTCTGGTTATCTAACCTATAATCAATATCTGTGGCAATCCGTATATGTAGTTGGAGTAAGAGTGAAATTTCTGTTTGTTTGTGTGGCCAAGGGAAGTGTGGACCTTGGATCATCATCAAGCTGGCTGGCTCCTGGCTGTACTTGATATCCCACCCTAAGGCCTGAGATATGGACTAGTTTCATCTCTTGAACTAGTTTAGTAATGAACATATAATATCCTATATTGTTCTGGTGGAGAGAACCTATGATTTGATTAGTTTTTTTGGGAAATTTTCAGATGAACAATTAATTTCATTGTTACAAGTTGCAAGTCTTATTACCTTGAGGAGGTTTTTCAGTTTCTCATAGTCTCTTCAGTGATAGTGGAAAACCCTTTCAGATGTACTGTGTTCCCATGTGTGCTGCCCCACAAAATTGGATGGTTGACTTGTCAGCCCCACCCTATCACTCAAACCACTACCCCACTTCAGCATCATCACATGACTCTCTCTCTTGAGGCACACAAGAACACACCAGAGATGCCATGATTTTAAGTTGCAAAGAAAGACACCAATGAAGGAGAAGAGAGGGGTACTAAAGCAGTGGCTTCTTCTAGTTATGATCTTAGCTTTTGTCTTACATTGCCTCTATAACTTTACTCTCAAGAACCTAACACTCACACCAGTGACTTTTCGTTTCCAAGATGTGATATCTAATTGTAATTACACATATTTAGTTGCCAATTACTAACAATTTTAACAAAGTGGAAGGTTTAGTGACTGCTTGAATGTAACCCATATATGTGTTCTCTCCCCTCCCTTCAACCCAAACAATAAAGAAATGTGGTTTGGCCTCATATCTGATTTGTTTCACAGTACTTAAAAAGAGTATAAGTCAACCATTTACTGTTGGAGAATCTTCTATGGAAGCTTTGTGGTTATGAAGGTGAGATTTTCTACAAGTTGCTTGACTGCTATTGTCTTTGAAAGTGAATGAAATTAAACAAAGGGGAATGATACTTTTTCCTACTTTATTGTTATTTTCTTAGATAGGAAATCACATGGGGTAAAAAATGAGAAAGTTTCCCTAAGAAACTCCATTTGGTTGCTAGACAAACTTACTTTTCTTCTCTAACTTACTGTTCCTCTGTCTGGTTATCTCAATGTGAGTAGAAAAATTGCAAAAGAAATCCACAGGAATGTAAAAAACTCTCTCAAATTTTTTTATAACAAAAGGGTTGAATGTATATCAGTTCACTTTTTCCTAACTCACTTTCTCTGTGCAACAAATGGAGTCAGAGGGAAAAGTGATCTCCATTTGAAGTTGGAAAATTAAAAGTGAGAAGTAACTTATATTGGAAGCGGAAAATTTTCCATAATTGATCTCCATTGGAAGTTGGAAAATTAAAAGTGAGAAGTAACCTAAATAGGAAGGAGAAGCTTTCCTCTATCATATGTGGAGTACACATCTAGGGTCATAAATGCTCTGGCTTGAATTAAGAATTTAATCACCAACCCAAGGATTACCAAGTCTGATAAATCCCATATCCTCATTATTTTTTCAATCACATCCTATTTTCTCTGGCTTATGAGAATAATCTGATTTTCAGAAATACTAAGCCAAACCCTTACCATCCCCTTAGCCAGATTAGCAAGTGGGAATGTGATCTCCAACTATCCTCTTCCAGCCCCCCACTTTACCTTAACCACCCAACTGATAGCCACCCCATCATTATTATTGATGGTAGTTTGACTAGTTTCAACCATGGTTTAAGAACTCGGCAAGATCTTGCTGAGATCTCGTTATTTCGAAAAGGCGAGATAGCCAACCTGGTGAGGCAGAAAAACAACAAAATCTTTAATGAGATTTCGAAATCTCGCCGACATCTAGGTCGAAATCTCGAGTCGATCAGTTTCGGTCCACTTCCGTCCATTTTCTGGCCCAAACCACACTATATATACAAGATTTTGACCCCAAGAGGCTAGATATCTCGCTAGTTTCGCTTGGTTTTGTCTCTGGGACCTATTTTTGAGAGAAAAAATACACAAAATCTGTGGAATATCTGTTCTTTCTTGGAGAGGTTCACTCTTAGTTGCATTGAAGCAAAGATATTCAAGACTAGTGGTGGCTTTTCCCCTCAAGAACACTTTAAGGTAAAAACTTTTTCTCAAATCCATTTTTTTCAAAGTAACATCATCAAATCTTTTTTCTTACGATTGGGTTTTTTATGTGTCATGATACTAAGGGTGATCTATACATTAGAAGAAAATTAATTTTCTGTTTATAAATTAATTTTTATATTTTTCTGTTACAATAAATGCTTTTCTTGGAAAAAAAAATTGAAAAAATATGATTTATGTAACATGTTTGGTACTCATTTTTTTAAATGGTGGTCACCAAAGGCTGATCTACAGCCTCATGGTGGCAATTTTTGTTCATCCAATAAATTAATTAATTAATTTTCTGAAATATATATTATATATTAAAAAATTATGAAAAAAATTTCTATTTTCAACGGAAAATTACTATAATATTGTGTAAATATTGTTTGTATATTTTGAAATTAAAATGGTGTTATTATTTGCATTCTAGTATACTTTATTGTAAACTTTGATTTATCATTAATAAAAAAATATAATTTAAAATTACAGAAAAAATTATAAAAAGTAGGGGATTAATAAGTAATAGCTACAAGTTATTGAGTAGCTCTTAATGCATGCATTCTTTACAATATATTGTTTATGTTGAATAGTTACTAACTTAATATTTACTAATTCATGCACAAACACTTTTGCGTAATAGTGTTGAAGACTTGAAGTTAGGGAACAATGTCTACTTCTCATGGTGGTGATATTGCATGGTTACATGGGGATCCTATGTCCGATGATAAAAAAAAGTCAAGGTGTAGGTATTGTCAGAAGTTGATAAATTCTGGTTGTGCTACTAGGTTGAAGTAACATTTGGTTGGGGGGTACAAGGATGTTGCCAAATGCCCCCAAGCACCATATGAAGTCATAAAAGATGTACAACTAAGAGGTGGAATGTTAAAGAAAGTAGAGAAACAAAGGTTGAACCAAGAATTCAATGAGGCAGTCTTAGAGAGTCACCCTCACCCAACAACAGTAGATGTTGAATCTGATGACTCTAATAGTGATTACAACCCACAATCAGGTATGTTAAGGGCAGAATGGATAGAATTACAAAAAGTTAAGGCAGCAAGCTTGGTCTCTCATCAACTAGCAAATGTTAGGCAGGTAGACATGAAGAGAGGAGCAGGTGGCTCTGGTTCTAGAGCAGTTGCATCAGATGTACCTCCTACAAAGGGAAGAATGAACAAGAAGCAAAGGAATGTAGATGTGCCTCTAAGGCAAGCTCAGAGTATGAGGGTTGCCACATCCCCATCACCGCCCCAAAGAGATCCTGAGGAGAGGCAAAATCCCTTGTTATTTAGACAGCAAGATACATATCAAAGAATCATAAAGCAAGCTTGGGGTTCATGGAAACAACTTGGGAGTGCAATGTCAAAATTTTTTTTCTATAATACCATCACAGCTAATGTTGCACAAGATACATATTACCAAGCCATGATTGACACTGCAGGAAGGTCTGGTCTAGGAACAAATGGGCCCACTCCTTATTAGATGATGAATGTTTATTTACCTCAAGAGAATGAGTTAGATGAATACATTATTGGCTTGAAGACACAATGGGCACGATATGGAGTTACTATGATGTGTGATGGTTGGACTGGACCAACTAGACAGTCCATCATCAACTTCATGATGTATTGTGATAGGAAGTTTGTATTCTTAATGTCTATTGATACATCCAAAGAGAAGAAGGATGCAATGTACTTATACAAGTTGTTAAAGGATGTTGTTACATAGGTGGGGCCTATGAATGTTGTTCAGATTGTCACAGACAATGGGAGCAATTTCAAGAAAGCGGGGGAGAGACTAATAAATAATAAGAGCAAACACATCCACCTTTTTTGGACACCATGTGCTGCCCACTCCATTGACTTAATGTTTAAAGAAATGGCGAAGAAATCTTTGGTAGCAGGTGTGGTTGAACGGGCAAGACAAGTGACCACATTTGTTTACAACCATGGAGTTGCTCTCGCTTTGTTGAAAGAAAATTGCGGTGGAGACTTGGTAAGGGCAGGTATGACCCGATTTGCAACCAACTATATTGCATTGAAGAGCTTTCAAGATGAGATGGTTGGTTTGAGATCCATGTTTGCCAGTAAAGAGTGAACACATGGAGGGAATCGGGTTCGCTAGGTAGTATCGTAGCACAGACCACCATCTCTAGTGAAGGATTTTGGCAAGATGTGAAGAATTTTCTTCTTATATTTGGCCCAATAGTAACTATCTTGAGGTTGGCAGACTCAGAGAAGCAGCCTACCTTACCATATGTGAATGCTACAATGAAGAAAATGAAGGACAATGTGAGGGCATCTATCCCTAGGGGTGTAAAATCTTACATCAAAATTATTGAGGAGAGATGGGAGAAACATTTGATGCATCCACTGCATAAAGCTGGTGAGTTTATAAACTTAACTATTAAAGATTTACTTTACACATTACAGTCAATGACAACTTATGGAATTTATAACGTATTATCTCAATCCTATGTTCCACTACAAGTACGATCTAAGAATGGATGATGAATTGATAGAAGCAATGGAGCTTGTGGTGGCAAAGTTGGTCCCTAAAGCTAATCTACAGGCAGCATGCAACACTGAGGTGGGTAGTGGGTTAATGTTTAAGATATACATAGACTTATAGGTTATAGCTTTCCAAGTGTTGAAGTACATACCGTATTGTATACTAACTTGTATTCAATGTTTGAAATATGTGTAGATGAAAGAATTTAGGGATGCTAATGGGAGTTTTGGTAGGGTAGTGGCGGTGGCTGGGAGACAAACTGCTACCCCGGGTGAATGGTGGGTCCTATATGAAAAATATGCACCTAACTTGAGGAAGATAACAATCAAGGTACTCTCCCAAACTTGTTCTGCATCTGGATGTGAGCATAACTGGAGTACATTCTCACTGATCCACTCCAAGAGGTTGAATCAACTGGGTCATAAAAAGCTGTAGCAATTGGTGTTTGTGCAGTACAATGTGAGATTGAAGATGCAACAAATATGTCGACGCCAAGAGGGTAGCAGTGAGCCAATTGAACTCGCCAACATTTTCCAAGAAGACTCAAATCCTGAGGAGGATGATCCCTTATACCAATAGGTAAAGGATCGAGGCGATACTTATGGATCAGCCAGGGGGTAGGCCTGACCCCGTGGTAGCTAGTCAAATGGGTACGGACGTAGATGAGTATATATCTCAAGAGGGTCGTGTGCTTTCACAGATACTTAGGCCTTTCGAGACCCAAGCTACTGGGGTTAATGTGGAGCTTGAAACTGTTTTGTCACCATCCAGTGATGATGATGATGATGGATGTTGGTGGTGGTGGTGATGATGATGCAGGTGATGGTGATGGGGATGGAGATGGTGATGCTGATGCTGATGGGGATCCGAATGGTGGTAATGATGGTGGTGATGGGGGGTTACGCGAGAGGTACCATTACACTGAACCAAAGCAAGAACAGATTCGGTTCACAGGAGAGACTCTGTTCACTCATGCCACACATGACATTGACCATGGTGCACGTTCCCGCGCACCCGCACCCACACCCACACCCACACCCTACAGGAGAGGCTCACGTCGTCGATTCTTATCTGGTGGAGAGGAGCAGGATAGTGTGGGCTCCATGGAAATCTCTGTTAGGAGCTTGACAGACACACTAGGAGGCTTAAGCATAGAGAGTGGTACTAGTACTTGTATTCTTGGGGAGCCGTTAGATGCACCTTCAGCTATATATGGCACAGGGACAACCGGTTCAGACTATAGTTTTTATAGTCAATTTGTCCAGTTTGGATACCCACAGCCACATGCCAGCTCGTACCTCTCTGCCACTGAGTATGGGGGTCAGTTACACGACTCACATTTCCAAATTGGGTTAGGTTTTGTGGATAGCATCTTCGGGGCTCTAGAACCTCGACCCCAGCCCCAGCCCCAGCCCTAACCCCAACCCCAACCCCATCCCTACCCTAGCCATACATGGTGATTCCTGTCCATCAAGTACCAAGGAATAGCTATGGATTGCGTTCGAGCTCATTTAGTTTCAAATATATTTACCCAAGGATTGGGTACCTCCAGTTTGTTAGTGATGATGTTTATATGGCTTCTGTGGCTGACTTTGAGTATTACTTCCGTCAAACTATGACATGGTCAACCTTTGTGATTCAATCAGAACAAAACATACTTCAACACCAGCAGCAATAACATGGAGGCTATGGTGATATGGCCCGTCACTCATTTCAGTACTAGGAGTCTTGGTTTCTAGGATGGAGATGTTATATAATTATTGTTTTTTGTTTGCTTGCTATGTTGTTACTTGTTAGTTGTTATTTGTTATATTACATTGTTACTTTTTAGTTGTTAGTTGTTACTTGAATGTATGTGATTCATCAATCAGCAGTATGAATGTAGGAATTAGAAATTATGGCTTTTATATATTCTAATGATTAAGTTATGTCAAAATGGTGATTGTGGAAGATGGATTGATGAATATATCATACTAGATGAAGTGTTCAAGATTCCCCGCATACTTACATAGGGTACGTCAAAGTACTATTTTGAGTTTGTTTTTTATAAATCTGATGTTTCTATTGTGCTTAGAATGGCTAAAATAGGGTAAATACACAGTCAGGGCCTATAAAGGCCATATGCCCACCGAGATCTACTAGAGAGTTGACCGTCCAAAAAATACAAGGTTTCGGCGAGATCTCGGCGATCTCGTTTTTTTGGCATAGTGAGAAGGCTGACGAAATAGAGTTTTAAAACCTTGGTTTCAACCAATTTACTAAGGAAGCAAGCTGTGCAGCCATTGTTATTTCTAACAATCAATTCTCTCTAGCACATATGAACTTTGGTTATGTAGGAACACCCTAAGAAGCATAAGCGAGAGGGACCCAGCAAGGTGTCTTCAGGGTTTTATCATTTGAATGCGAAGCCATAGAGATTTGGACAAATTCAGAAATGGTACAATGGCTTATGCAACCAGAGCACAACCCTTGGCCATTGGAGCTTTTCGCCATTCTTTTCTATTTGCAATCTACTTCATAAGACTTGGATTATGTGTATAAGACGGACAGATCAAACATTACCATAGCCCATAATTTAGCTATTAACGCTAGAATATTGCAAGGAACCTCCATATAGGGCAATAGAAGAATGCATTTCTGGAATTTCTGTTGGGTTTCTGATGTTCTGCATTGCTCGATTATAAAACTGTTAATACAGAGCAGTGCTAAAAAGAATACCCTGTAACCAACAAATGGCTGATGCCCTCATTGTTTGAGGAATAGGAATTCAAAATCAGGTCATTTCTACGGTTCAGGCCGATTCCCGTTCAATCGGAATCAGAACCTGTGGAGGCCAATTCCGTTGCCGCTTAGTTGAACCTTGGAAGGCTCTCATCTAAGATGCAATTTATGTATTAATAACCTAAAGCTTTGACACCTGAACAACGCTAGTAACATTAACAAATATGGCACCTGACTCTACCCAGACAGCTGAAACCTTCAGGTCATCCCCTACCCCATCCGCACAATTTTTCAACATTGTGATACACACCTCAGACTAATATTTATTTCCCTAGGTTCAACTTGGAGCATAAGATTTCAATATTCACCCTGCGCTACATTTGTTTAGGAATACCTGCAGCTGCGATGCCAAGGATCTGGCTGAAAACCAGTTATACGATGTGCATAAAGACTCTAAACCAATCAATGCATACACTCAGAATACGCACATCCCTTGCAGGAAGCAGGCACTGGAGAAGCCCTCAAAAACCAATTTAGAGAAATACCAGCATCGATGGTCGCAGATCCATCTACTCAGTACAGTTAGGTCCATAATGCAAGCAGCGTGATAGTCTAAGGATTAGCACGGGCATGATCATCGTCACAGTGCTAGGCTGCTAGCACTCCACAAATTAAGCGAACTTGATTGGCATACTCATCAAGAAGCTTATGTTTTACCCCATGAAGAAAATGAATAGCTGCAAAGAAGTGAGAGCAGTCTACAAAAAACATTAAAACGCTGAAATAACTGTGGCCATAACAGGCAGGGGGAAGGAAGATCCATGTTAGAGCATGAAATTGAAGTACTACACTTGTGGAACATTCATATACATTAATCTCATTACTGATAATTCTGGTCCTAAGATCAACAGGAAAGCACTCCATAAAACAACTGCTCTTGGCAGATGACTTGTCATCAGTCAGGTGTCACAGCTTAGGTATAACCCGACTCCCTTCAGTAGTAGTAGCTTCAAGATTTCCTAGAAGAGAATTTTCCCAGGCAACAAAGAGCCAGATGCCCAGGAAAACAACATATTGCCGACCTCAAAAAAAATCACATTCACATCTCACTTCATTTGATTTTCTTCAGAGGGGGAAGCAACTGATTCACACAAGTCACTCTTCAACAACATTCACCAATTCATATTCCACCAGCGACAGGTTGTTATCTTCCTTCACAGTGAAGCTCGCTGGTTCAGTCACTTCAACACGGCCCCACTTGTCTACAGCAAGCCTCATTGAACCCTTGAACATGTCGATTTTCGCATTACGCAGGATTACAGTTGTATCAGCTTTCATCAAATCCACTGGGAAAAAAACATCTTGTTCACAATATGCAACTTAAAATAATATAAAAAAAATACAAGAACATAGGAATAATGATTCAAGCCTTCTGATTCAGTACCTATCATAAGTAAGAAGAGGAAGAGGAACTAGCAGCATGTGCTAGATTCCTAGGTTAGTAGGAATACAGTCCCGTCAAAATTGTGGGCCAGTTATATTTTATTTTCTTACTTTCTGATCTTACATCTGAAACCTATCTTCAGTTGATTTCTTGCCATAAGACAGAAACCTGTTTCTGAACTTACATTTTACTATTCTGTATCTGGTTTCTTTCCTTCTCTGTTATCCACATCTGGAAACAGTATCAATTCTGTGTTCTGTTAATCCAAAATTGTCTCTGGTAATTTCCTATACTGATTACTTAGCTGAACCTGCTTTGTCATTATTAAGCTCTTTTAATAGCTAAGAAAACATGAAAGTAGGTAAAACACTAGGCCTGGATGAGGTACCAATTGAAGTGTGAAAGAGTGTGGGTTTATGTGGGATTGCTTAACTAACCAAATTGTTTAACAAGATTATGAGCACGAGAATGATGCCCGACGAATGGAGAAGAAGTATTGTAATACCAATTTACAAAAATAAAAGCAATATACAGAGCTGCAATAACTATAGAAGCATAAAACTTATGAGTCATTCTATCAGATTATGGGAGAAGGTTATCGAGGTCCGAATTAGAAGAGAATCTAGTATTTTGGGGAACCAATTCAATTTTATGCCAGGGAAATCCACGACGGAAGTGATTACCTACTATGGAAGTTCATGGAAAAAGCTAGAACCTACAAGAAGGATCTTTATATGATCTTCATCATCTTAGAAACATGGTCGGAAATTTCTTTTTTTTTACCAAGTCGAGATGTGCTACGAATTACATACAGGTAATCATCTCAGTCGAAATTTCGCCATCTCACTGAAACAGTACCACCCAAGGCTTATAAATACTCAAATCTCGTTGGGAGGAAATCGAAATTTCGACTCCAACTTGACTGTCTCGGCGAAATTTTGGCTCTTCCTTGCATTTGAACACAAAATCACTCCATTGTTCACTAATTTGCCACATCATCACATCTATTGCCTTGAAGATCTACACATTTCAAGCTTTGGAAAGGTAACCCACTTTCCCCAAAACCATTTTTTTTAAATAGTAACATAAATACATGTTGGATAGGGCTAGATTTTTTATATGTTAGACACTAGAAGCCGATCTATGACCTCACAGAGTCAAATTTTTTTTTTTTTGTCCATAAATATATATTTTTTTCTGGTTTAAAAAATATATTTTCCTTCAACATAAAATGAATTTTTTTAGGGTTAATATAGTTAATCATGTACTAAATATTAGTTAATTAATGTTGAGGTATGTTTTGATCATGGCTTAGATGCATTATTTACTTATTTTACTATCATATAATATCTTATTTTAGCAATATTTCATAAAATCTCCAAAATAGTTCGACGGTTGCTGTCAAACAAAGGTGCAACTCTAAAACATTCTCATATTCAAATATTTTTGCAAATTCAAGTTCTAAGAATGTTTATTAACCTTAAAATAAGCTCCCCACCAAGTTTCAAGTCATAATATGGTCGTTTGACCACCGAAATAGTCAACCGAATTAAAAAAAAAAAACCCAACTCGCCAAGATTTTGGTGGTTCTAAAACCACCGAAACAACGAAACGAGATTTCGAACCTTGCCTATAAAAGGCCTACGACAAAGTCCCCAGAGAACTAACCTGGCATGCATTGGAAAGGAAAGGGGTGGCTAGTAACTATGTGGACATAATTAAGCCATGTACAAGGACCTGTTGACAAGTGTGAGAAATATGGAAGGTCATGGTAGTGAGTTCCTAATCACCATTGGGTGACATCAAGGATCTGCCTTAAGTCCTTATCTATTTACACTTATCATGGGTGATTTAACCAAGAACATTCAAGGGGAGGTTCCGTGGTGTATACTTTTTGCCCATGATATCGTTCTAATGGACGAGACAATGGCAAAAATTAATGATAAGTTGGGGTTATAGAGATCTACTAATATAGACCAGGGTAGAGAGTCTAACCAAGTCTCAAACTACAGGAACTTTTAATCAAAGAGCAACCATAACCAGCCCAACAACATAACAGAAAATCAGAATGATACAAGAAGTCCAGCAGGCCATCGATTTCAATATGGCAGTACCAATCAGATCACAACAGCAGCAAACCCTTAGGACTAAACTAGGGGCTGAAAGTAGTTCAATTAGATTCAAAAACAACTGTAATCCATGAATCAAAGCCTAACACAACAACAGGGTTCAAACCAGTCCAATCGATCTCAATACTGGGTATGGCAGGTCACTAAAAGAGAAGAAGATGGTGAATTTTAGTAACTCCAGAATCAGGCTTCATCTGACCACCAGGTGGGGGTCGAGTTCTTCCCTAGTTGCAGGGACCCTTCACTCAAAACATCAGGCCAAACTGTCGGCTGGGTTGATCTGGACAGAACCAGAACACTGACCCAATCGATCCTATCTTCTCTAGACAGAACTGAGAAAAGAGAAAATACCTGGTTTGATAGAATAGTAATGGACCCTTATAGTAACCTTGAAGAAGAAAGAAAACACTTGTAGCAAATCCTCCCGGGATTCCCACCGCAAGGAGTCGAATGGATCAAACACCACTCCCTTCCACTGTGATCAAACACACAACAGTCCCAACAGAGACATAGCAACAAGCTTCTTTTTTTCATTCATCAAATTCATCTAAGCTTTAGGAGCCTCCTTTTCTTTATTTATAATGTTGATGAGGGAGGGAATTACAAAATAAAAGGTTCCTCAAAAAGGAAACCAAATATTCTCCTAATAAAATAGATACTAAAAACTGAAATTAGAAACTAGTTGAAAAAGGAAACTAACTACTAATGACTTGACTCAATTAATAACTTGACTCCTACGTAAATATAACTTAAATCAAACCAAACTAAAAAGGAAACTAACAAAAATGGAAACTAACTAGTAATCCCGTATGCATCCTTAGAGCCCCCTTTTTAGACCCATAAAAGTGGTCTATTACACTCTGTTGTGCACGTATTGCCACATATAGAATAGTTCTCAGAATAAGGTGGTAATTGGAGTTAAGTTAGAAGTCTTAAGTGGAGTTGAGTTAGGAGTCTTAAGTCTTACTACTAATGGGGGTGGTTATTATTTGAATAAGTCTTTGTAATGGGTTAAGAGTCCGAGTCTTAAGCAAGAAATGTGGGGTTGTTATCATTGTGGGTAAGGTGACCGTTTCATCCAATGTGAACGTTGCAATGAGGTGGCGGTTCATCCATAGAGTATGGGAAGTAGCTGCTAAATAAAAGGAGTGTTTGTAGGAGGTATCAGTTTAGTACGTTGCTATTTATTTGGTATTGAGTTTGTAATGAAGGGATGAAAAAATTATCTATCAAGCTTTGGCTTAGATTATTGGAGGCTGGTTCCCTCGAAGAACCAAATAATCGACTTTCATATCTTTCTTTACTTGACAAGATAGGGAAGAACAAACAGAAAGGGGTAAGCCGAGAGTTAAGACAGCTGGCTCGGGAAAACATTCTCGACCAAAGCGAGTCATTAAGGAGTTGCACTAGGTCCTCAGGCCGAGTTCGTAACAAAATGGTATCAGCGCCAGGCTCTACCGAGCAACGGCCCGGACAATTGGAAACCGATATGGGTAACTTGGCAGTGACACAGGATCAAAAATTTAAGGAGATGATGGACTCAATGCAACAACTCTTTGCGGCCGTCAATACAAGGTTGGACAATGTGTCGGGCAACAGAGAGCATGGGGAGTCCTCTCAAAATCAGCCACGTCAAAATGGGGGTCACACTCATGGCGGAAACCACCCGGGGACAACAAGTGGAACCGTTGGATCATATCTTCCCAAAATGGCGAAGATAGATTTTCCTCGGTTTAACGGACAAGAGGATCCTACAAGTTGGATTTGCCGTGCTGAGCAATTTTTTGACTTCCACCATACGATCGAGGAAGAGAAAGTTCTATTAGCTGCCTTCAATTTGGAAGGTGATGCACAAGTATGGTTTCAGCTCATGAAAGAAGAGCAAGGAACTATTCCATGGCAGACTTTTAAGGAGGCCCTTCACGTGAGGTATGGTCCAACTCAATTCCAAGATTTTTTTGGAGACCTAACTAAGTTACAACAAGTAGGAACAGTTAAAGAATATCAAACCCAATTCAAAAGGTTGCTGATTCGGGCGGGTCGATTGACACAAGAACAACAAGTGGGTTGTTTTATTAGTGGGCTCAAGGATAGCTTGAAGGTGGATGTCCAAGCTTGTAAACCCATGAGCTTGTCAACTGCAATTGGGCTTGCCCGCCTTTATGAGGCCAAGATTCAATCTATAAAGCGTGCAGCACCAACGGAGCCAAGAAAGATCTTCACAAACCCACCCAGTTCAAGTCGCTCCACCATGCCAATCAAAAAAATGTCACCAACTGAATTAAGCAAGCGACGATCCAAGGGCTTGTGCTTCAACTGCAATGAGAAATGGAACCCCGGCCACCGTTGTAAAAAGTTCTTTTTAATTGAAGGCATAGGATCAGAAGGTGAAGAAGATGAGGTTGCTGTGATTGAAGAATCAGAAGACGAAGTGCCAGAAATATCTATCCATGCCATCTCAGGAGCACGGAATCCTCAAACCATGTAAGTCCAAGGGAGGTTGGGTCAAAAAAGGGTAACTTTTCTGATTGATTCGGGTAGTACCCATAATTTTCTAAATACTCATATCGCTAACAAAATGGGGTTGGTTCCTAATGGTGAAGGAAAATTTGAAGTTGCAGTGGCCAATGGGGAAAAGTTGAAAAGCTCAGGACGTTGCAAGGGGGTGAATATGACTCTACAAGGAATCCCAATTGTAGTAGATCTTTATCTATTACTATTGGAGGGATACGACGCTGTCCTAGGAGCCCAATGGTTGAGCACGTTGGGTCCGATTTTATGGGACTTCACAAAATTGAGAATGTCATTCAACATGGGTGGACAATTGGTGGAGCTACGTGGATTGAAATCACCTTCAAATAAAGTAGTGGATGGAGCTGAATTTGAAAAGGAATTTCAAAAAAAAAAAGAAGGGCACTTACTCCACATTTATTCACTATCATTGCATGACAATCATGATACTGATTTGTCTCATTCTCATACTTCTAATGGTTGTACTAATTCCAATTTTCAGCAGCTATTGCAATCTTATGAGGACGTGTTCCAAGAGCCAAAGGGACTCCCTCCTCAGCGTGCTCAAGATCATAGAATCCCGTTAAAAAAAGGAAGTGGCCCGGTCTCTGTCCGTCCTTACCGTTACCCTCATTTCCAAAAGAATGAGATTGAGAAGGTGGTGGCAGATTTATTAAAGACAGGCGTAATTCGTCCAAGCACTAGTCCATATTCTTCACCTGTCTTGCTCGTTAAGAAACAAGACAACTCATGGCGTATGTGCGTGGATTACAGAATGCTTAACCAGTCAACAGTAAAAGATAAATTTCCTATGCCTATGATCGACGAATTGTTGGACGAGTTACATGGGGCTAATTATTTTACTAAACTCGATTTAAGATCGGGTTATCACCAAATTCGCATGCACCCGGGGGATGTTGAGAAGACGGCATTCCGCACGCACCATGGGCACTATGAATATTTGGTGATGCCATTTGGATTGACGAATGCCCCTTCAACTTTTCAAGCTCTAATGAATTCTATTTTCAAAGAGTATCTCTGTAAGTCTTTATTGGTGTTTTTTGACGACATTTTAATTTATAGTAAGACTTGGGATGAGCATTTGGAGCATGTGGGAAATATTTTTTCTATTTTGAGATCTCACCAATTGTATGCAAAAAGAGAAAAATGTAGTTTTTGTCAAGCACAGGTGAAATACTTGGGGCACATTATCAGTAATGAGGGAGTCTCAGTGGACCCAGAAAAGATAACGGCAATGCTTGAGTGGCCCAAACCGCAATCTGTGAAGGCATTACGGGGATTCTTGGGATTGACTGGCTATTACCGTAAATTTATCCAACATTATGGGAAAATCGCCGCTCCACTCACCAACATGTTAAAGAAGGGAGGCTTCAACTGGGAGCCACGATCTGAAGAAGCCTTTGTGGCACTTAAACAAATCATGACACAAACTCCTGTTTTGGCACTTCCAAATTTTTCTCAACCATTCGTGATTGAGTGTGATGCTTCTGGATCGGGCATTGGAGGAGTTTTGATGCAAGAAAACCGGCCAATAGCTTTCTTTAGTCATGCATTACACGGTAAAAATTTATTTTTATCTACTTATGAAAAAGAAATGCTGGCATTGGTCCTCGCAATCCAACGATGGAGGCATTATTTATTGGGTCAACAATTTATTGTGAGAACAGACCAAAGAAGCTTGAAGTATTTATGGGATTAAAAGATTACCACACCGGCCCAACAAAAATGGCTAGTCAAGTTAATGGGTTATGATTTTTTGATTTCTCACAAAGCGGGGAAGGAAAACGTGGTGGCAGACGCGCTATCTAGGAGAGATGAAAAGGGAGAAAATTATGCTATCACCAGCCCCGTTCCATGTTGGGTTGACCCAATCCGAGAAGAGGTGGAGAATATTCCAGAATTGCAGGAAATTAAGAAACGAATACAAGAAGGGGAAGCGGTGGGACCGTGGAGTTACCGTGAGGGGATTTTGTTTTTTAAAAACAAAATCTATTTGCTGGCAGATTCTCTCCTGATTCCTACTATTGTGGAGGAATTCCACTCAAGCACCCATGAGGGTTATCTCAAAACTCTCCAAAGGATAAAATCTGTTTTTTATTGGAGTGGAATGAGGAGAAAAATCAGGGAACATATAAAGCAGTGTGATACGTGTCAACGGCATAAATGGGAGAATACTTTACCTGCGGGTTTACTCCAACCACTTCCAATCCCTACCCAAGTATGGACTGATATTTCCATGGATTTTATAGACGGACTCCCAAGTTCAAGGGGAAAATCTACAATATTCGTGGTGGTAGATCAGCTTTCAAAATTTGCACGTTTCTGCCCTATCTCCCATCCATATTCAGCCACCTCAGTGGCCCAATTATTCTTTGATCAAATTTTCAAATTGTATGGAATGCCTAAGACTATTGTTTGTGATAGGGACCCAGTTTTCACTAGTCAATTTTGGAAAGAATTGTTCCATTTGCAGGGTACAAAATTCAATTTTTCATCAGCATATCACCCTCAAACGGACGGACAAACGGAGGTGGTCAATCGGACAGTGGAGATGTATTTGCGGTGTTTTACCGGTCATAAGCCAAAGGAATGGGTCCGATGGATCCCTTGGGCTGAATATTGTTATAATACCAGCGTACATTCTGCGACGAAGAAAACGCCTTATGAAGTAGTCTATGGTCGTCCATCCCCGACACTATTATCATACATCCCTGGGACGACTCAAGTGGATTCGGTGGATAAAGAGCTCAAGGATCGTGAACAAGTTCTCAAACAACTTCAGGAGCAATTACAGGTGGCACAAGCTCGAATGAAAAAGGTGTATGACAGTCACCATACAGACAGGTGTTTTGATGTGGGAGATTTCGTGTTCCTACGCCTCCAACCATATCGACAAACTTCAGCGGCACTTCGAAGGAACCTCAAGTTATCGCCACGCTATTATGGACCATTTCAAGTACTTGAGAAGGTGGGCCAAGTAGCGTACAAGCTTCGGTTGCCACATGGGTCAAAGATCCATCCGGTGTTTCATGTATCGTGCCTTAAGAAGAAGGTGGGAGGAGGTGCACAAGTACAAAAGGAGTTGCCTGAAATTTCAGAGATAGATGATGCCATGGTCGTTCAGCCTCAAGCTTTGTTGGATCACCGAGTACGAAAAAGACGAGAGGAAGTGCTAGTACATTGGACGGGGTTGGCGCCTGCAGAAGCAACGTGGGAAAATTGGGAAAATCTAAAGATGAGATTCCCTAAAGTCACCCTTGAGGACAAGGGTATGATTTAGGGGGAAGGAATGTTGTGCACGTATTGCCACGTATAGAATAGTTCTCAGAATAAGGTGGTAATTGGAGTTAAGTTAGAAGTCTTAAGTGGGGTTGAGTTAGGAGTCTCAAGTCTTACTACTAATGGGGGTGGTTATTATTTGAATAAGTCTTTGTAATGGGTTAAGAGTCCGAGTCTTAAGCAAGAAATGTGGGGTTGTTATCATTGTGGGTAAGGTGACCGTTTCATCCAATGTGAACGTTGCAATGAGGTGGCGGTTCATCCATAGAGTATGGGAAGTAGCTGCTAAATAAAAGGAGTGTTTGTAGGAGGTATCAGTTTAGTACGTTGCTATTTATTTGGTATTGAGTTTGTAATGAAGGGATGAAAAAATTATCTATCAAGCTTTGGCTTAGATTATTGGAGGCTGGTTCCCTCGAAGAACCAAATAATCGACTTTCATATCTCTTTCTTTACTTGACAAGATAGGGAAGAACAAACAGAAAGGGGTAAGCCGAGAGTTAAGACAGCTGGCTCGGGAAAGCATTCTCGACCAAAGCGAGTCATTAAGGAGTTGCACTAGGTCCTCAGGCCGAGTTCGTAACACACTCAAAACATATCGGATCAAAAGCCCAACATGTATGGAACCCAACCCTAGGCTTATTCCTAATAAAACAAGCCTTTTTTTGGTGATTAATCTGCATCTACCTTGGAATCAAGATGTCTTAAGATAAGTAAAATGAAAACAGAGTACATGGTGTGTAAATTTTGTCGTTCAAGGACTGATACCGAAGTGGTGAAATTTGAGAGGAAAGAGATTCCACAAAACAACCATTTAAGATATTTGGGGTCAACCGTAAACAAGGAAGGTGAGAAAGATTATGATGTTTCTCACAAAATAAAGTAAAATAGATGAAGTGGAGAGGTGAATATGAAGTGTTGTGTGATCAACGTATTCCTCCAAAGCTTAAAGGAAAATTCTACAGGACTTTCGTAAGACTAGCTATATTGTATGGGGCGGTGTTGGGCAGTCAAGAAGCGTAACATAAATCAACTGAGTGTAGCAGAGATGAGGATGTTGAGATAGATGTTCGGAAAAACTAAGAGAGATTGAGTGAGGAATAACAGGGTAAAAGCTGAATTGGGAGTGGCCTCAATTTAGGACAAGCTCTAAGAATGCCGCTTAAGGTGGTATGGCCATGTTCAGCGGAGGCTTTGGGATGCTCTAGTAAGGTGGAGTGATCAGATCAAATTGGAAGGAGCTAGAAGAGCTAGGGTATGCCTAAAATGACCATTGATGAGTTGGTAAGGAAAGACATTCAGAGGCTAGGTCTGGATCCTAGTATGACATTAAACAGAGTTGTTTGGAGGGCAAAGATCTAGATCTATGCTGCCGACCGCATTTAGGTGGGATGTCCCGAAGGTATTACATTGCTTTGTCTTTTCCCCTTTTGTTTCTTTTTTCCTTTTATCATATATTTTTGCGGATACATGTAGCCAATCCCATTTAGCTGGGAAAAGGCTTTGTATTTGGTGGTGTCGTTGTTATCGTATATATCAATACATCTACGGAGCTGTGTGCAGCGGAGATATATATATATATATACTTTTGCATATCTGACGGCACAATTATCTTTAAATAAGAATGAGATCCATAGCAGATGCATGATAAAGATAATGTTTGTGCCATAAAATAGATCAACCACCCAAAGGAATTGAATAATAACGTCACACTTGACTTATAGAATAGAAAGAAGAAGAAAAAATAAAAAACAAAAAAGCTACTACATGAAGAATAGATAAGGGAGACGGTTCTTTGAGCAAGTGGCATAAAGAAGCACACCAATGAGGTGCGGAAAAATAGTGTCATACATTGGAAGGCAATGAGGTCTTTTTTTTTTCTCTGAGGAGAAGAGAGATAGACATAGAGGTGATAGCGTACCCTACCCCACAGCTCAAATAGCTTTTTCCTTAAAAATAATTAAGCAGAAAAAAAAAGATAATTAAATAAGTAAACAGCAAGAACCATTAAGATTACAGATTAGCAAAAACAACAGAAACCATAAGACAACTACCTTGAATATTGTGAGCAGCACAAACACTAGCAAATAGATGTAACGAAGTTAGAATGTGGCACCAAAGCGGCAACACTTCACCAGACACTAGAAAACAAAGAACTCCAGCGCATAGGAACTACAATATTACAACTCCTCTCAACTTGACTCGGCCTTATACATTCTAAATGGGATCAAGGCCACATGGGTCTTCTTTGTCCAATCGGTTCTATTCAAAATTCCTGTTAGCTCCTCATATATCCCGTAAACAGCCTCATTTATAGATTTAGAAAGACAATAAATTAAGGAAAGGAATCTAAAACAAGGGTAAAATCATTCCTATTTTACAATCTTACTTCTAACCTACTCATAAAGATTAGAACGAATAGGGTTTTGAAGATATGCAGCCAAGTAGAGATTAGCTCAAACATTTGAAATGGGGTTTCATATCCCTTTGACGAAGATGAAGGATACGAATGAGGGTAGTAGCGCTGGTTGTCGGGTAAAGTGGGTTGTGGTTTTAAAAAAATAATGGGTTGAGATCTCCTCACCGTTGGATTTGTACCAAATGTTGCACAAACAAGGGTCATTGTGTGCACATTGTAGAAGAGCCCGATCCGACTCATCCTACCAAAGTTGACCCCTCGATCTGGTTGGAGTTGTGGACTGCAGAGTTGAGTTACAAGTTGTCAATATTCATTCCGCCTCTAGCTTAGGAATCTTATCCTAAAGTCGCATCTTGATTGAAGTTCTGAGTTGGAACTTCCAGCCAGTGCTTTGATACCAATTTAATGTAAGGGTAATTGAGAGATCAATAAGCCCCTAATGATGTTCCCCAAAGCTCCAAATAAACTAAGCACAATAAGGAAAAAAATTGGAAATCAGATTTAGAACCAAAACCCAGACTAGAGTAGAATGGAGGGAGACCTGCGATTGGATGTAGAAGCCTTTGATGGGGCTCAAACTTGCATCAAATGGAGGCCCTATGGTACTGATGAAAATCCCAAAGACCTTGGCAAACTGATGGCTGTTTGAGAGATCCAGCAAGTCCTGATTCCAGTACCTTAAAGTAGGAAATTTGAAGAAGAACTTGCAGAGAATGATCCAACCTTCAGAAGGAGCTCCCCAGATGGTCGAGTCTCTCTTCTATGATGACAAATAAAACCCCAAAAGATCTGGGAAAGCTGTTAGCTGATTAGGGAAATCTGCACCTTCTTGATCTTAGGTCTTTAAATAAGGAAACTTGAGAAATCTTCAAGAACAGAGGATGGAAGCTTCAGCTGGACACCAAAGCTTGGTCGAGTGTCTCACTTGAGACCTGGAATTGAGCCCCAAAAGGCCTTGCTGATCAGGTTTCAGACCTAGGAGATATGGCCACTTGATTGGTCTTCCAAAACCCTAACTCCTTGCTTCAATCAATTCTGATTTGGGGGCAGCTCCCCATTGTTTCTCTAACAGCTATGATTGTGTCCTGTAATAACCCCAACAGCCTTACAATTGATAACTAAATAACAGAAAATAAAAGGGGTAAAGGGAGAATTCAATGGAGGACTAGAAAGGGGGGAGGAAGTGGTTGGATTGGGTATCTCACCCCACTATTTTAGGCAGCTCACCCTCTCAAATAACAGCTCTCTCAGCCAAGAGTTCACACTCACTTTGCACTTTTATCAAAGTGTCTTTCCATTCAATCAATGGCCTCTTTATAGCCATTAATTACAAAATTGAGTTAAAATAGGGAAACTCTTAACAACTTAAAAAATAACTAGGAAACTAACTACTTTCTCCAACAAGAGACAAATAAAAGGAAACTAACTTGGACTCTTAAAAGGAAAATAATTAAGTAACTAACTAATAAACTAATTTGTATAAAATAAAAAGAAAACTAATCCTAAACAACTTCCATAATTTGACGGTTGTTGGTTTCCTCCATTTGAGGCTTCTTTCTTCAACAATGAGGGACAATTGGTTGCTTCCTGAAGATCTTCAAGGGGAATGGAATCTGATACATGCATCTGAGGATAAGAGGGTTGGCTACGCGAATGGGACGGTTGGTACATGCATAAGGGTCCCACCTCACAAGGGTGGAGTTACTATTCTACGTAACTGGGTAACTAGTTCATGTAGTTGAGCCTGTATATAATTCTGATGTGGTTATTTATGTAGTTATGAAGAGTTATTGTTAGTGGATGATGGGAGAAGTTATAAGAGTAGTAGTGGAGATTATGGGGGAAGTTACATAGCCTTGTGTATGTTATATATTAAAGCAAGAGATAATGAAAGGGGGAAGAAAAACGACAAACAAATGCTCAGTCATTGAGTAGAGGCGGGCTACTTCCAAATTAGGTCGGACGTCATGGCTTCATCAGTAAACCTAAACCTATCCCTTTTCTTGTGTTATTTTATCTTTTTCAGTCTCGAATTGTGTGTATGTATCATCTGTTGAACCTTCTACTCCTTGTGTGGGCCCATAAGCAAACCCGACAAGGTTTCCAGACCTCGGGATCGCATCACTAGGGAACCATAATCCAAAGTGTCTTGGTTAAAAAAAAAAAGGAGCATGAAAACTAGTAACACAATATGCACAAAGAGGTGCCCCATAAAAGAATAACCAAAGTGTCTTGTTTTAATGTACGGTAAGGAATATCAAATTGGATGTTGTACATCAAATAAGAACCAAGAAGATTAGTTAATGCAAATAAAGTGCAGTGCAATAAATGTAGACCAATCAAACAGAAGATAAGATTTTAAAGAACATCCTTATGACACACCATGCAAAAATGTCCAGGGAAGATGATACATATAATTGGGTAAAGATACCATCTAACAATGACAGGTGACATGTCTAAGTATGGTATTGTTATTCAATAAGTTACAGGATTGGCTCTAGGTTCCCCCCTAATCTCAGTGAAGAAGAAATTTTGGAAGGAGGTATGGCACCCTTTTTTGGGACTTCTTTGGAGTATGCTGGCCTAGCCATCTTCCTTGACATTCTTGACCTAGCTTGGTTTTGGATGGTATCCGGGGGGAATTTCCCCGAGGAATTAGGAATTCTTGACCTAGCTTGGTTTTGGAGGGTGCCAGGGGATGGGGAATTTTCTTGACAAATACTCTTATGAAGATCTTGTTGCGGAGGATATGGGACAAGAGATATAATCAGATTCACAAGTATAACAGTAGAACAACTTGTAAGATTTGTGAGTATTGTGATTTGGCAGCTCATGGGCCACAAAGCAAGTTCTGTGCGATCCCACTTGTTTATTTACTTAGGTAATCAATTCCTGGGAAGCAAAATGTTTTTTCTTCCCAATGGATCGGCATCTGTACACTATCCAATGGATCGGCATCTGTCAATCCCCAATCCATATACAGATCAACAGTTGCATCTGGTCCAATGCCGATACTTAAAAATGGCTGTATCGCTATAAATGTTTTTTCTTTTTTTACCTTAAACAACTCATCGCATTGGAGATGATATGGGTGGAATATACAACTAATTCTTAGAAATATTTTCAGGCTACTACAAGCCAACTGAATCCAGTCTTATGCATTTGGGCCCAATAGAGTTGAACCTTGCTATGGATCTACCCTTAACCAATCCAAGTTCATTCAACTGCAAGTCCTAGACATACTGTACTGTATAGCTTCAACAAGATCACATAATGCTTGAAGAATGAGACTGAACTCAAAAATTCCTGGGAAGCAAAATGAAAAACCATAGCAGCAGAATCATATAAGAGAACTAAAAACTAAAATAAAGTAGAAATTCTGGACTATGATTATGTCCATGGTGCATGACTAAAATTTCCATACGATTTGGTCATTCCAGCCCAAGCCATGATACAATTACAGGATTTAGACCTTGCAATAAGGTAGTTATCAACTACAGAAACATTACCTTGGTCATTCCTGGCTGTAAAAACAATAATTCCAGTTTCATCTCCAACCAAGCATTCCGCTATTCGCATCTGACGTACTTGGGGCCCATCAGGGCGGACTTTCTGCAACACCATCTTCGAACTCACCACCTTCACCGTAAGTGTGTGTCCGCTGGTTCCTGGCCGAAGTTGATCAACCTTGGTGAACACTGGCTTCCTCATTCCAGGTTTTGCGTCTGCCATTTATAAAGCAACCTTGGGAACCCAATTTAAGAACCTTTCAGAGGAATATGCGGCATCAGAACAAAAATTAAAACATCAAAAGAGCAACCAAAGTAATCCAAAATCAACAATATCAGAACCTAAAGCAAGAATGTAAGAGAGAGAAATTCCAGACTAAAAAAAATGATAAATTCCAACTGAAAGAGTGAATTTCTCAGTCTTTCGTCACTCAAAATTCTACATTTCACAAGCATTTCTTGCATTTGAGGCGAGTATATAATCCTGATTCTCCCCACTCAAATTTTTCGTGAATTCTGGCTAATTTACGATTTTAAAGGATCAATACATGAAAATGAAAGAAAAAAATAGGCATAACAAACCCTACACCCGCCAAAGAAAACCAAAAAATATGAAAGCGCCTTTAAGAAATCTAGACAATGTCAGAAAACAAAAGAAATCTCCGAACATGAGATTCCGATCCACAAGTAACATAAGCAGATTATCGCAAACGAAAACCTAGTTTTTAAGATCGATCAAACTGATATTGAAGAACATTGTCTGATCCATTTGCAATTAAAAGTAAAAAAATTAAATCACATCAGTCATATTCACCTTCGTCGGAGGAGCGAGAAACGCAGTGACAATGGATTCGCGAACTGGAATTTTCGATAGATCCTTTGAGTTTGTCTGGAACTGGATGAGAAGTGGCGATTGGCGACCATTGACGAAAGCTTTAGTATGAAATGTTACCATATTCGTAACCGTCGATCTTCAAGCAACCAGTGATATCTCAACCGTACATGTGGACTTCAGAGACCGGTCTTATGAAAGGAAAGGAATTTCGGTAATTGTTTGACTAGGGAAATGGACGAGACAGCCCATGCCTTAGGAGGAATTATTCCTTTTAAGCCAATCATCTGTAGGGATTGAAGGATATAACTGTAAATATGCTAGGGTTGAGTAATCCAACTTAGATTAGCGTGCAATTACAAATACACCCACTTTGGGGCTTCGTCATTTCCTCCTGATCCGCATAGGTAGGAATAGGAATCGCAATGGGTTGTGTCAATCAAATGTTGGGAAAAAAAAATTCTTTTCATAATAAACATTCGGGGCTAGGGTTGTCAATGGTCTGCCCGGTTGGTTTCAGTTGGGCCTAATCAGTCTTTACTAATTCAAGGTTTTACGATTATCATTCAATTGGGTAATCAAGCATTGTAGGCTGGGGTGTGAAAAATCATCTGATTGCACTGATGTAGTGAGTATTGGGTGGTTGGGAGCCTCTTGAGATGCGTGCCCAGATGCTCTCAACTATCCAATGCTTACCGCACCTCACCACTCACTACAGAGGATGTGGATACTAGGCTAGGGCATGAAAACGTTTCTACGATCACTTGATTATTGTTTAGCCTCAACTTAATTGGGTTATAATCTACCTTTAAACATGTTATTTTTACCTATTCAGACTATAAACGATTATCGAACGGTCCCGCTTGAGTGACTATCAGGCCAGTTCTTTGCACTTGAAACACTCGTTTATTAATCATTGGTGCTTGAGCCTACCTGTTTAGTTATCAATTGGGCCAAGTCTCGATCTTCAATCGATCGATTTAGATCGAATCTATTAATAGGGGCCAATTTTTGACATCTTTAATGAAACCCAAGGTTTAAAAACTCTGTATTGGAGTATGAATTAGTCACCATTGGTTTCAATTTCAATAATTTTGGAGTTGACCTCATGCGGTTGGATATCGGACTAACTTGGCTTAACTTGGTTGGATTCGATACATAAAAACCTCATTCAATTTCAAATTGAATGGCCGATCCAATCCGATCCGATCCAATCGATTTTAAATTTGTACCTGATACGGCCAAATTAATTACCCAGTAAGGTAAGAACAAGTGGTATCCAAGGGAAGGACACGTGCCGCCCACCTGGTAGAGGCTGCAAGGATTCTAACCACGTAAACCCCGTGAAGAGAAGATACCCAAAGGGGGAAAATTCCCCACGAAGGGGATAGGACATATCCGAGTAGGACTTAGAAAGGGAAAGAGGCGGACCCGAGGGGGACTCCCAAAAAGAAACCCTAAACCCTAAGCACTATAAGAGAGAGCCCGAAAGGAGGGGAGAGGTAAGTGAATAGACCCACACCATTACTCCTGTGAAAAACTATTCTGTCGGTCTGTAACTTGGGCGTTGGAGGACTAATCCCGGAGATACCTCCGGGCCTCTGCCTTTTGTGCTTGTGCAGGATCAACTCATACGGATTTTCGGCAACAACAGATTGGCGCCATCCATAGGAACGACAGTAATGGTGGGGAAAATCTACAATCGTAAGAAACACAAGAGCAGCTCCGAGTATAAACATAGATGAGGAGGAACCTTCAGGAGGGCTCCCTCCCTCGACAAAAATCAGTGAAGAACGGGGAAATGATGATCAGGAAGGTTCCATGAGGGACCAGCGTTCGGTCGGATATTCGATGCGTAGAGATAGTAATCCTCCACCCCCTCCTAGGGTGTAGGAATATGTGATACGGGAGCAGTTCGAAGCCCTTCAGGAGAAGTATGAGCAAATGGCTGAGGCAATGAAGGAAGTCTCCAAAGCAGTCTCTCAGAAGACCGATGGAGCATCGCAAGGCCCCCATATCCAGCCAGAGCGAGCTCAAGACGAGGACTGGAGTAGTATAGGATCGATAAGGTCCGATCGGAATCCTCGAAACCGAGCAAGGAGGGAAAGCCCCCACCTGAAGAAAGGACGCGGAGCACCGCCGGGGCCAGGCATGGGGAACCACGCTAAGGAGACGGACAGAGACATGAGGACTCAGGGTTGAAGCAGATGATCCTAGACCTGAAAGATGAGATCCGGAAGGTAGCAGAAAACCATACAGGAACTTACGATCCAGACCTCACTAATGACACGGCTCTAGCTGATGAGGTTATGAGGGATCCGCTCCCGGTCGGTTTTCGTCTGCCCAAATACGACACCTACGATGGGTCTGGAGACCCTGTCGATCATCTGGAAGGCTTCAAGGTTGCTATACAATTCCATCAAGTCTCGAAAAACATCATGTGTCGCGCCTTACCTTTGACGTTCAGAGGAGCGGCAAGGTTATGGTACAATCGCTTGCCGACGAAATCGATGCACAGCTTCAGCGATTTAAGTTACTTCTTTGCCAAGGGATTCTCCAGTAGCCAACCCCTTCAGAAGACCACGTTGAACCTGACCAACATCAAACAACATGAAGGAGAGTCACTGTGAAACTACATGAAGTGCTTCCAGCAGGAGAAGATCACGATCAGAGGTCTGGACTAGAAAGAAGAGTTCACAACCTTGCTGGGAGGCGTCAAGGATAAAGAGCTAAAAAGATCTTTGGCAAAGCATACACCAAGGGACCTAGCCGAGTCGAGGGCTCGGTGTGATAAGTACATCCAGATGGAAGAAACTCTTCAAGCTGATGAAGAAGCCGAAGAGAAGACGGGGAGGAAAAGGATCTCAAGAGGCAACGACAAACCTTCCGAAGAGAGCAAAAGACGAAAGTTCGAACGTGGTCGGGCACCCAGCCCACCGAAGAAGTTCGAGAAATACGAACACCTGAATTAGAAACGAACGGATGTGCTAATGCAGATAAAGGACTCCCCAGATGCCAGAGCCATGAAGTAGCCAGGGAAGATGGGACGATACCTTGAGAGATGCAATATGGACAAATATTGTCACTTCCACAGGGACACGGCCACGACACCGAAGATTGTTGGCACTTGAAGGGGGAAATAGAAGGAATGATCCAAAGAGGATACCTAGGTCTATTCGTAGAACCCGAAAAGGAGGATGTCCAAGATGGTAATGACTGTAGGGACAACCACCGTAGAGACGGTAGAGGCCGCCATGAAAGAAGGGGGCCAGCCCGTAGGGGCAATTAGGAACGGTAAAGGGACCAGACACTCGAGGAAGCTGACCATCACCTCCAAGACTATCATAAAAGCCCAACTAGGGTTATAGTGACAATCTGTGGAGGCCTAGCAGCTGGAGAAAGTTTAATTTCGGCCAGGAAAGCAAAAGCCTATGTAAGAAGCGTGCATGTGGCTGAATGGTCGAACAAGAAGGCTAAGACGGGGATGGTTATTTCCTTCTCGGATGACGACCTGGAAGGAGTGCACACGCCACACGACGACACCCTGGTAATCACTATGACCATAGCCAATTGTAGAGTAAAAATGATCTTGGTGGATAATGACAGTTCAGCTGATATCCTGTTCCTTGAGGCTTTCCAAAATATGGGCCTGGACGAGGGAGGGCTGAAGAAGGTTAAACACCTGTTGCAAGGATTCTCCAACACCCCAGTCAATGTGAAGGGATCGATTGAGTTGCCAGTAAGAGCCGACACCAGAGACTGCCAAGTAACAATCATGATCAACTTCCTGGTGGTAGGCATTACTTCGGTGTACAACACCATACTAGGGAAAGTTGGTTTAAACCTACTAAAGGCTGTCGTCTCTGTTGTTTTATGGTTGTCCTTGTTGGCAACCTGGCCACGTGGCAGTGATGACGTGGCCAGTTTAGATGACATGGATGAAAATGATGTTATGGCAGCGTCCAGTGTCACCAATGAGATAACAAAGCCGCTTGGTATGCATGGAGTGGTTTAATACATCATTAATAGGTGGTGCGGGTTTCTGGGTCAAAACTGAAAAAATTATCCTATTTAAACTCAGGGGCATTTTTGGTATTGAAAATGACATTTTTGGATGATTGGTTCTTCATGAAAAAGATAGATTGTAATTTACCTAGTCCAGTGTATTTGATTTTGTCACATTCTGATACCGTATGAAGAAGTTACGGCATTTGTGGCAGTCGAGGGCAGTTACGGCATTGAAGATGACTTTTTTAAAGGAAGTGTTCTCCATGTAACAATACGACAAAAATCCAATTTTTCCAATGGTTTTGATTTCATCACATTTCAATTCTGTATGAGAAATTTACGTCATTGGAAAGGTATAGGTGCATTTTGATCTTTTTACATGGCTGAGTCAGACGATTAAGTCTTCTGAAAAGCCGTAGAGCATCCAGTTATGGTTCCAACGCACTTTGTTTCATCTCGATCAGATATCATATGAAAAAGTTATAAGTGTTTCCGTGAAGCCGGTTCAAAAATCCGAACTAGAAAATCAACAGATGTTCTCGGTGTTGGGTGGATTTTCTGGATTTTAATTTTGAAATTTCAAGGGCTTTTGTGTAATTTTAAGGTTTTAAAGGTCTGAGTTGATAAGGGGTTTTTGGCATTAAAGTTTATAGAAGCAGGGGCTTATGTGTATATAAGAGAATCAGAGGGATCCTTAATACACGGCTCAGATTGAGCCACGTCGGTCAAATTCCGATCTGATGGTTCGTACAAGAGCTTGCGTTGAAAATGCTTATCCGAGGCTTTTCATTGGTGGAGTGTATTAGATATGATGGTCTGGCGCTACACCATATTGCATTGACTAGTGTGTGTCGCATGTGCATCATTGCCGAAGCTTAGATTCCAATCCCTTAGATCTTGATCAAGTAGATCTTATAGATCCAGATCTAATGGTCTATAAATGATTCTCCTTTATGGGTTAAGCCGACATAGATCCGAAATATACGCTGATGTAGCCAATCTGTGGTCGACAACACTTCTGACGATGTCAGCGCCTACGTCATGATGATATCATCAAAATACAAATCTAATGGTTTGGATCTATTATCCATTGGTTTAATCGGACGGCTTAGAGTTTAAGATCTTTTATATGAGATCTACGGTCAGATTTCGCCCTTGTTGCGCACGCCGCCGGTGTAGCCTACGCCACCCCTACGAAGATTCCATTTTAGGCTATCTCATTACTTTAACTTCAAATGGTCATATCTCCCTCATTTTAACTCGGATTTGGGTGATTCAAGTTGGAGATTCTTCATCTCTCCGAGTCTACATACCAAAGGAAAGAAATCAGGAAAAGGGGTTGTTGAGGTGGTCGAAAAAATGAGTTGAAGCTCATGGAAGGCTAAGGGTTTGAATGAAAGACTTCCATCCTCTTGCACTTCATCCATAGCCCCCATTAGAGGCTTAGGAAGCTGCTGGAAACCAAGGTAGTAAGCTCTATTGGTTGTTGCCAAGAGAAAGAAAAAGAAAATGGAAGAGAAGAGAAGAAGAGGGAAATAGAGAAGAAGTTTTTCCCTCTCTTTGTGTGTGTCTTGAATGCCTCTCAAGAGAGATTTTTTCAAATCCAATTAATGGAGTTTGATGGTTCTTGTTGAGAATACTATTTCCCCATTAAAGCTTAAGGAAGACTAAAAGAGAGAGAGAGAGAGAGAGAGAGAGAGAGAGAGAGAGAGGAGTGTGTGTGTGTGAATGTGAATGCCATTGTTGCTCCATGATAGTAAAGACAAGGATAAAAGAAAGAAGAAGAATAAGAACCTAGAATTTGGTTCTTGCGAGTTGCTTCAAGAAACCCAAGTGCCAACTGGGGTTGAAGTATTGGCGGCACCGAGACAATGTGATTATGGTCCACATCAAGTGGAGATCGATATTATTGCATCTCCGACGGTTACTCCTTGCCAAGGTAACCTCACTTTTGCCAAATTTCCATTGTTCTAAATCATTGTAGGCAAGATGTTTGATAAAATGCCTAAGTGATAGTTATAGTCTATTTGAGGGAAAATTTGCATGTATGAGTGCTTCACTATAGGGTATTGTTATAAGTCCAACTTTATTTTTTTTGGTGTTCAGTTGGTGCTGGACACAAGGGCTGTGTGTTCATTGGTAGTTACAACTACCTAAACCTATTTGCCGTGGGTGCGGCCTCTCATATCATTATGAGAAAACTAGGGTGAAGACCTAGCCATTGTATATCATTGGTGGAAACTGGGAATCTGTTCCCTTGGCTATGGGTACAGTCATAATTAGTATTGAGTAAATACTGAGCCCGATAGTGGGCATTACTCCATGCATGTAGGCAACTGGTCGAAACACATATTTCTTGTGTTGTAGATGTGTATGCTCGTATTTGTATTATGGATTGGAGTGTTTGGCTGTAAAATGGGTGTGTACATCTGGTAGACCTGACCACTTGGTGGTGCAGTGTGGATGTGCATACGACTGTGTATGTATGTGACAGTGATTACCGTGTGAGGTTTATGAGACAGCTCTGGGCAGCAATACAGGTTATGTGAGTAAATTCCGTACAACAGTAAGAATGGTTAATATTATAGATAGCAGCTCTAGGCAGCATCAGTAGACTGTGCTATTGAAGTGCAAATAGTGATTGCCACATCAGGGGTATAGCTGAAAAATGAAAAAATATTTGGCACACTGATTCACCCCCCTCTCAGTGTCAATCAGGACCCAACAGTCTCCACACCACACCTCAAGATGAAGTTCCCAACTAAGAACGGTGTCGGTGAGTGTCAAAGCGATCAGGAGGCATCCCGGAAGCGCTACGCCACCAACTTGTGGGGAAAAGAAAAGGCGGGCGAGACGCTCCCGATAGAAGATCTACGCAATGACACCAGTTATCAAAGGGGGGAACCGGCTGAGGAGTTGATACAAGTTGAAGCCGAAGAGGGGGATAACACTAGCCAATTCCAAGTGGGGGCTACAATGCCAAGGAAACAATGAGAAAAACTCATCTCATTCCTCCGAGAATATTCTGACGACTTTGCCTGGTCAGCCTTATACATGCCTAGAATAGATCGAGAAGTAATAGAGCATCATCTGAGTGTCAACACGACTAAGAAGCTGGTACAACAGAAGAAGAGGACCTTAGCCCACGAAAGGCAATAGAAGATAGATGAAGAGGTAGAGAAGTTGTTGAAGGCCCAGTTCATCCGTGAAATCCAATACCCGGAGTGGATATCCAACGTGGTGATGGTCCTGAAGGCAAATGGGAAGTGGAGGATCCGTATCGACTTCACAGATCTGAACAAGGCCTGCCTAAACGATGGCTACCCCCTACTGAAGATAAAACTCCTCATCAATGTCACAGCAGGACACAAGGCACTAAGCTTCATGGATGCGTACTCGGGGTACAATCAGATCAAGATGTCTAAGGCTGATGTCCCGAAGACATCCTTCGTGACCGAGGGGAGATTGTACTGCTATGAAGTCATGCTCTTCAGGCTAAAAAACGCAGGGGCCACCTATCAAAGGTTGGTGAATAAGATCTTCAATGAGATGATCGAAAAAACCATGAAGGTATACGTGGATGATATGCTTGTGAAAATCCTGAAGGCAGAACACCATATTCGAGACTTAGAAAAGGTGTTTCAGGTGCTGAGGCAGTACGGCATGAAGCTGAACCCGACAAAGTGCGCATTCGGAGTAGCATCGGAAAAATTTCTCGGCTTTATTGTCTCAAAGAAGGGAATTGAAGCCAATCCGGTGAAAATACAAGCCATTCGAGATTTGAGATCACCACAGAATGTGAAGCAAGTCCAAGAGTTAATAGGTAGAGTCGCCGCTCTGGGACGATTCATGTCTCAGTCAGCTGACAAGTGCCTCCACTTCTTCAAAGTCTTGAAGGGATCCAAAAAGTTTGAATGGACAGAGGAATGCGAAAAGTCCTTTGAACAACTGAAGGAGTACTTGGCCAAACCCCCGCTACTGATGAAGCCAGACGCCAGGGATACCTTACTGTATCAGCAGTGGCGGTAAGCGCGGTACTGACGAAGGAAGAAGGAAGATAACAACGGCCAATATATTACGTTAGCCAGCCCTGTTGGATGCCGAAACAAGATACAGAAAGACGGAGAAAGTGGCGTACGCCCTGGTAACAGTGGCAAGAAAGCTGAGGCTCTATTTTCAATCACACATGGTATGCGTGCTCACGGACAACCCCTGAAGAAGATACTGCAGAGACCAGATATGTCCAGCCACCTAGTAAACTGGGCCATAGAGTTGAGAGAATTTGACATCTAGTACAAACTGAGAATCGCAATAAAAGCATAGGCCCTAGCAGACTTCATAGCCGAGACAACGCTCGTTGATTATCCCTAGGAGTTTTTCGAGTCCCGGGTAGAAAAGATTTGGACATTGTACGTGGATGGTGCTTCCAACAGCGCGGTTTCAAGATCGAGTATGCCCTCCGGTTCGACTTCGATGCCTCTAATAATAAAGCTGAGTACGAAGCGTTAATAGCTAGAATTAATCTGGCACGGACTTTGATGTTACAGGAGTTAGTGGTGCACAGTGACTCACAGCTCGTGGTACAACAGGTGAATGGAGACTACGAAGCCAAAGAACAGGATGGCTGAGTACTTAAAGATAGTGTGAGAGAGAATAACAGCCTTCAAGGAGTTCGAGGTGAGGTAGGTGCCACGAGAAGAGAATGCCAGTGCAGACGCACTATCGTAGTTGCCCACCTTTGACTTCACGGACCTTAGACGATCGGTGTATTTTGAAGTGTTACCCCAACCAAGTATCGAAAGACCCCAAGAGGTGTTACCCGTTGGCGAGAACGGGCCCAGCTGAATGGATGCCATAATTAGGTACCTAAAAGGTGTACTCCCAAACGATGGGGACGAGGGAAGGAAGATAAGAAATGCGGTCAGCACACTTCATGCTAAAAGACGAGACATTATATAAGATAGGGTTTACCACACCATACCTCAAATGCCTGAACCTCATCGACGCCAAGTACGCACTCCAAGAAGTACATGAAGGGATATGTGGCCAACATCTCAGAGCCTGGGCCTTGGCCCACAAAATGCTGAGGCAGGGCCTATTTTGGCCATCTATGAGGAGGGATGCAGAAGAATTCGTCAGGAAGCACGTTAAGTGCCAGATGTTTGCCCCCGTCCATCGGCAGCACTCTACTGAGCTTTCCTCCCTGTCAAGCCCGGTACCATTTGCCATGTGGGGAATGGACATCCTAGGCCCATTCCCTTGGCAATGAGGCAAAGAAAGTTTGTTGTGATGGTGGTATACTACTTCACGAAGTGGGCAAAGGCCAAAGCATTAGCTACTATATCCAAAAAGAATGTAAGGGACTTCTTCGAGAAGACGGTAGTCTATCTATTCAGAATCTCCCGGGTGGTAGTAACTGATAATGGAACACAGTTCGCCAACCCGACTTTTGATTTGTTTTGTAATGCCCTCGGCATTGACCACAGGAAAACATCCATCGATTACCCATCGACTAACGGGCTGACAGAGGTAACCAATCGTACCCTGCTCCAAGGAATAAAGAAGAGACTGGATGATGCCAAAGGGTTATGGGCAGAAGAGTTAAAAAACATCCTCTGGGCTTACCGCACTACTGAGAGATCAGCCACCGGAGAAACACCCTTCATTTTAACCTACGACACCAAAGTTATGCTCCCGGTGGAGGTAGGAACCATGACCCATCGGTTTCAGTATTACGATGAAGAAGAAAACGATAAAGGACTCCGAGCTAATTTAGACCTCGTGACTGAAGTCAGAGATGCCTCGCAAGAAAGGATCATCGCCTACCAGTAAAAGGTTGTGAGGCATTACAATTCTAAAGTCCGAAGAAACGAGTTTAGAATGAGTGACCTCGTCCTCAGAACGGCAGAGATATCAGATCTGAAGCATCAAGGAAAGTTAGCTCCAAATTAGGAAGGACCTTACAGAGTCACCAGGATAATACGACCAGGGTCCTATCACCTAGAGACTATGAGGGGAGAAAGGGTACCCCGATCATAGAACTCGAAGAACCTGAGGAAATTTATCAGTAGTCGTAGCATACACATTTGTTTAGTTTTTGTTTTTGCTTCTTAAAACAATCTCAGTTTGTAGTTTTACACCCCTGGGCACTTCCGAGGATTTTTATTACGAAAAATATATAAGTTGGTTTACGGCAATTGATTTTGGACAAGTCTCTAAGAAATATTCCTCAGTTGGGGGGCTCAGGCTAAAGCCGGGGGACCCAATCGAAGGTCCATGCCTCAATTGTGGGCTCAGGCCAAAGCCGAGGGAATACGATCGAAATTCGTTACCTCGAAGGTCATTACCTCGGTTGGGAGTTCGGCCTAAGGTCGAAAAGGTCAATGGCACCCCCTAATCTCCGTACATAAGGAAAGCTCCCTCGATGGAGCTGAAGAGAAACACTAACACTTGGTGAAATCCTACTTGTACAAGGCCTCCCTCCAAGGCTCCTGCCCTCGGATTGGCCGACGCAATAGGACCAAGCCTTGTACTAAGACAGGCCAAGGCACATATTACACTTGGAAAAAAGTACTGGCATAAGGGCTCTCGGCCTTCGTGTACCAACCGGCGGGCTAAAGATCCCTTAGTAGACTTCAAAAAGAAAAAAATAAAGATAAGGCGAGGAGTAAAGGGAACCGAAGAAACTGAAACATTCATTCCATGAAAGAGCCCAAAGGCTTAAAAAAAAAAAAAAAAGGTGGCTTCAGGGGACGTCCAGGGTTCACAGTCTCGTCCTCGGCATGGTGGGGGGTCTCCCGATCGGAGCCATCGTGACCAGGAGTCAGAGGCACCTCGCATTGCAGCTGAACCTTGCCTTCCTTGCTACGGCCTTCATTGTCAGCGTCGGCTACCTCAGTGGCTGTCATGGTTGCCTCAACACCCTCCTCTTTGAAAATGAGCCCGCAATCTCAAAGGAGACCTCTGGGTAATGCTCGAGGACCCAGTCTCGGACCTCGATGGGACCCATTGTGAACCCAGGGGTGATGGCACGCCTGACCTCCTCCCGAAAGTCCTCAGAGGCCCTATACTTCTCGGCCCCTCAAACCTCGACCTCCTGAACCCTTACCACCATCTGCGCCTTCAACTCCGTAAGCTTCCGATCGCATTCCTGACAAGTACGAAGAAGGTCCGCTTCCAGGTGCTCCACCTTCTCGAGGAGGACCAAATGCTCATTCTCGAGGGTAGACTTCTTGCGTTTGGAAGCCTTGAGGTCTCGGGCCAAGGCTTCAGCCCGGATCACCAGCTGACCCACTTGGTTTTGGGCCTGTGTAAGATACTGATGTCAGAATTTTGTAATGATAATAAATTAAGGTTTTGAAGACCGAAGCTTACCCCTGCCATGAAGATGCGGGCGCTAGTTATCATAGCCGCCGTCCCCTGGGGTTGTGCTTTGGTGGCATCTCAGGGGAGACTACCCTTCTGTTCCAGCTCACGAGCTACACGCCCGATAGACAGAGTGTCGTTCTCCTTGACCGACCACAGAGGGATGAATCCAACCTTGCTTGGATATTTGTGACCCTTGGGCTTCTGAAGTCAGCCACTGGAGAAGCATCTCTAGCAGACAAGTTATGGCCCGAAACAGCGAGGGCCTGGACCACTTTAGTGCTGGGTCCTTCGACCCTGGCCCTTTTCTTCGAAGTGGGAGCTTCGGAGGAAGGGGCCCCTTTCTTCTTCTCCTTCCTCTTCTGCTTCTGTTGCTGCTGCTCATCCCACGCCCTGGCCTCCCTTATTTGGGCCTGCCTCTCCACAACTGCAGCCCTAGCCTTGGCCCTGGAGATTTGCATTGCATGAAGACATGAAGGAAGTTAATACGAGGTATGAAGACTGATGAGCACATTTATGTGTGAAATCTAGGGTAGTAAAACATGCATTTTACATATTTAGAATGGAGCTACCTTGGGTTTTATTCTCTTTTTGCAGGTTTATATTTTCAAGGCCTTAAGGACTATCGGGCGTTATATCTTCAATTTTACACGTAAAGAGGTCCTATTTATTTCTATGGTTGCGAAGAGGACGAAA
This sequence comes from Macadamia integrifolia, assembly GCF_013358625.1. Lineage (NCBI taxonomy): Eukaryota > Viridiplantae > Streptophyta > Magnoliopsida > Proteales > Proteaceae > Macadamia > Macadamia integrifolia. Next base: position 119,065 of record NW_024870495.1, read on the forward strand.
TTCTGAGCAAGATGGACATGTTCAATTAAAAGTACACATTCGTTTGGTCACCCGTACAAATGATTATTCTTTTTCGGGTCAGAAAAAGAATAATGGATCATAACTGAACCGAGATGCAGAACCAGCCCGTTTGCAATTGTCCCAGAGGTATAAGGAATACTCCAAATACCAACAAGGATCGATGGACCACACCCTTAAGTGATTAAAGATTTGTTTTTGGTAACAACAACTACCTAGCTTAGTTGGTGAGCTATGGTGTACAAAATTCCCTTGCTCACCAAGAGGTCTCAAGTTCGAATCTCATGGTTGTTTTTTTTTGAGAATTTGTTGAAGATTTCCTGCTTTTCACTCACTTAAAGCACTAAGGGCATGGAGGGGATTTCCACATCAAATTAGAAGCAAGCAAAATCGCGGAAGCAAGAAGAGAAGAAAAAAAAAAGGAAAGAAAAAAAAAGGGAAAAATAGAGATTGTCCAAATCTTCTCTCTCCTCCACATCATCACCAAAGATTGTCCAAATCACACAAAGGAAGAAAAAAAAATCGTCCCTAGGAGAGAGAAAAAAAAAGGAAAGAAAATAAGAAAAAAATTATGGCAAAATTTCTCAAAATTTATTTCTCTCTTCTCTCTCCTCCATCTTAGCACTTTTGGACTCAAAAGATCTCACAATCTCCCTTTTAGGAAAGAAAAAATTGTTACCCTATCTCCCCATTCCCTATAAATACAATTCATGTAAAAGGAGGAGGGACAATTCATTCTTCTTCTAGTTTTTTTTAGTTGCTCTCTCTCTCCCTCTCTCACTCTTTGGTTTTAGTTCTTCTCTATTTTTGTTTTAATCACTTTTGTAATATTTTTTTTTTATGTCAATTAATGTAAGCACTTTTTTTATTTTTATTCAGTTCTTTTTATGTTTATGATTTATGCAATTGAGTTGTAATTTTTTAAGTTATAGTTCTAGGCTTAGATCTAGGTGACAAGATCACGAGCCGTGGAGCAATTTTTTTTCAAGTTCAAGCATTGATTCAAGTAAGTATGCTCTTTCAGTAGTCTTCTCTCCCCCCTCTCATTCCCTCTTCTGACTACCCTTTCTTTCTTAATTTAGGATTTTTATTTTCAGTCGTTACATTATTGTTATTCCTTTCCCCCAAGGTTCATGGCTAGTGTATGTGTTGGCTTTGCCCCTCCTAGCCATAGAACCATCAATTTATTGTTTTTATTTTAATTGTCTCCCTTTTCCTAAAGCCAAGTAGAGTTATCCTTGTAAAAGTGACTCTCTGGTCAAGTAGGGAAGCTCATATTATGATGCATCCCTCGGGCTAAGTAGAGAAACCTACTTGTGAGTCTCTCTCTAGCTTTATCCCCTTTTTTTTACTTTATTTTTATTTCAGCATTTTTTTTCCTTTATTTATTTATTTTTTATTTGCGTGGGTTGTTTATTTTCAGTTATTTATTTAATTTTAATTTTAATTGCGTGGCTTACGTCTTTAAATTCTTAGATGACGAATGGTTAGGACGTTATTTTTAGGACGGTAATTAGAATTAGATCACAACCATTAATCTGTTCACTTTCGCATTATTAAAAGAAATAAAAAATAAAGTGGCTGCTCTCCTTGTGTTCGACCCGTAGCTACACTGATCCGTACGCTTGCAGTTATATTTCAAATCTCAAACAAAGACCTGAGGCAAATTAACTTGGGCTGGCCTAAGACTCACCCAGGCTAAGCCCGAATTTGAATAAAATAGCATCGGACTTAAGGTTGTCGAACTCAACTGGAGGGCAAGTGTCTTGACGCCTCGCCATAGCCATTGACTCCGTGTTTGTCCCAAAAAGGGCAGGGGCAGAGTTCATCGTCCTCAAATCGGGGATATCCCAGATAGTACCGAAGGGCACCCCCTCGGATGACCTCACGAAGAAGAATTTCTCCTTCCACCCGTGGATCGACTTTGGGTAACAGTTCAGTAGCCGAAGGTCTTTCTGAGGGCTGAAATAGTACCAGCCCGAAAGCCCCTTACTGGCCTGGAGGAGGAAGCAATTGACGAAGAGGGGGAGAGAGAGAGGCCTTTGGTGCCTAGAGAAGAGGACGACGAAGCTGAGCATCTGCCACCATCCGTTCGGCGTCAGCTGGGTCGGACAAATCCTGTAATGCCAAAACACTCGGGGAAAGAAATGGTGGAAGGGAATCCGAAGGCTGGCCTTGAAGGCCTCCTTGTATAAGTACAGCTCTTCGGAGTTCTGATAGTTGGCTCGGTTGGTCAATTTTGGTAGTCGGAGCTCGAAAGCATCTGAAATATTGAAGGAGGCCCTTAGTTCCCCCAACTCCGGCTCGTCCATGGTGGTAGCAATGTGGAGAGCTTCCACCTCAAGGGGGTCCTGGGTCTGGGCTCGGGATTCAAGCACCCTCTCTCTGAACCCCTCACCGTTTGAGCCACTCTCAGACCCAGACGGCGAGGCCACGGACGATGAGTCATGAGATGAGGGCAAATCTGGGGAAGAGCCCGAGGACATCCTTGGGATCCCCCTAGGGCTTCGACCCCTTCGGTTGGACATTGTCCTCTCGGAGGACGAGGGGCTGTACCCAGATGTACTGGACATTGTACTTACTTTTGATCTAGATGAGATGCTAAAGAAAAAGGAAACTGAGACCCAGGAGAAGCTCTCCGAGAGAAACACCTAAACCGAAGGAAGGCTCTCCGAGAAAAACAAAAGGGTCCCACAAATGGACCCCCACACTTTATAAATGGAAGAAAAATGATACGATTGCCCGAGCATTAATGGCGTTGTCACGTCATCAATCACCGACCTCGAGGTTTGAGCCACAACGGACCTGGTCGAAGGTCCTTACTTCGGTTGGGGGCTCGGGCCCAGGACGAGCAGACCTGACCAAAGGACCATACCTCGGTTGGGGGCTCAGGCAGAGGCCGAGCAGACCTGATCAAAGGTCCTTACCTCAATTGGGAGCTTAGGCAAAGGCCGAGCAGACCTGACTGAAGGTCCTTACCTCAGTTGGGGGCTCAGGCGAAGGTCTGGCAGGCCTGACCGAAGGTCCTTACCTTAGTTGGGAGCTCAGGCCCACGCCGAGCGGACCTGATCGAAGGTCCTCACCTCGGTTGGGTGCTCAGGTAAAGGCCAAGCGGACTTGACCGAAGGTCCTTACCTCGGTTGGGGGCTCAACCAAATGTCAGCAAACCTGATCGAAGGTCCTTACTTCGGTTGGGGACTCAGGCCTAGGCCGAGCAGACCTGACCGAAGGTTCTCACCTCGGTTGGGTGCTCAGGCAAAGGTCGAGCGGACCTGACCGAAGGTCCTTACCTTGGTTGGGGGCTCAGGAAAATGCCGAGTGGACCTGACCGAAGGTCCTTACTTCGATTGGGAACTCAGGCCCAATTCGATCAGACCTGACCAAAGGTCCTCACCTCGGTTGGGTGCTCAGGCAAAGGTTGAGTGGACCTGATTGAAAGTCCTTACCTCGATTGGGGGCTTAGGCAAATACCAAGCAGACCTGACTGAAGGTCCTTACTTCGGTTGGGGACTCAGGCCCAAGCCGCGCAGACCTGATCGAAGGTCCTTACCTCAGTTAGGTGCTCAAGCAAAGGCTGAGCGGACCTGACCGAAGGTCCTTACCTCAGTTGGGTGCTCAGGAAAATGCCGAGTGGACCCGATCGAAGGTACTTACTTAGGTTGAGGACTCAGGCCCAAGCTGAGCGGACTTGACCGAAGGTCCTTACCTCAGTTAGGTGCTCAGGCAAAGGCCGAGCAGACCTGACCGAAGGTCTTCACCTTAGTTGGGTGCTCAGGAAAAAGCTGAGCGGACCTAACCGAAGGTCCTCACCTCGGTTTGGTGCTCAGGCAAAAGTTGAGCGGACCTGACTGAAGGTCCTTACCTCGGTTGGGAGTGCTCAGGCAAAAGTTGAGCGGACCTGACTGAAGGTCCTTACCTCGGTTGGGAGCTCAGGCCCAAGCCTAGCGGACCTGACCGAAGGTCCTCACTTTGGTTGGGGGCTCAGGCAAAGGTCGAGTGGACTTGACCAAAGGTCCTTACTTCGATTGGGGACTCAGGCCCAAGCCGAACGGACCTGACCTAAGGTCCTTACCTCGGTCGGGGGCTCAGGCCCAAGCCGAGCAAACCTGACCGAAGGTCCTCACCTCGGTTGGGGGCTCAGGCCCAAGCCGAGCGAACCTGACCGAAGGTCCTCACCTCGGTTGGGTGCTCAGGCAAAGGCCGAGCGAACCTGACTAAAGGTCCTTACCTCGGTTGGGGGCTCAGGCAAATGCCAAGTAGACCTGACCAAAGGTCCTTACTTTGGCTGGGGACTCAGGCCCAAGTCGAGCAAATCTGACCGAAGGTCCTTACCTCGGTTGGGTGCTCAGGCAAAGGCTGAGTAGACCTGACCGAAGGTCCTCACCTCGGTTGGGTGCTCAGGAAAATGCCGAGCGGACCTGACCGAAGGTCCTTACTTCGGTTGGGGACTCAAGCCCAAGCCGAGCAGATCAGATCGAAGGTCCTTACCTTGGTTGGGTGCTTAGGCAAAGCCGAGCAGACCTGACCAAAGGTCCTCACCTCGGTTGGGTGCTTAGGGAAAAGTCGAGCGGACCTGACCGAAGGTCCTCACCTTAGTTGGGTGCTCAAGTAAAAGCTAAATGGACCTGAGCGAAGGTCCTTACCTCAGTTGGAAGCTTAGGCCCAGGCCTAGGAGGCCTGACCGAAGGTCTTGGTCGTGGGCGGCATGAAAGTCGAGGCCGAAGGGATAAGGCCTAAGGGACAAATGAATGGGAAATAAAATGACGAAATACATGATTACTCCCACAGGAAGAGCCTCCTAGTGGAAGTAAGGGGGCTGCTGATACGGCCAAATTAATTACCCAGTAAGGTAAGAACACGTGGTATCCAAGGGAAGGACACATGTCGCCCACCTAGTAGAGGCTACAAGGGTTCTAACCACGTAAACCCCGTGAAGAGAAGATACTTGAAGGGGGAATATTTCCCATGAAGTGGATAGGATGTATCGGAGTAGGACTCAGAAAGGGAAAGAGGCGGACCCGAGGGGGACTCCCAAAAAGAAACCCTAAAAACCTTAAGCACTATAAGAGAGAGCCCGAAAGGAGGGGAGAGGTAAATGAATAGACCTACACCATTACTCCTGTGAAAAAATGTTCTGTCGTTCTCTAACTTGGGCGTCGGAGGACTAATCCCAGAGATACCTCCGAGCCTCTGCCTTCTGTGCTTGTGCAGGATCAGCTCATGCGAATTTTCGACAGCAACAGTACTCATAGATTCTAAATAAAAATAAAAACACATAGCTTGGCATTCTATTCATTTTGCTTCAATCAATCGAGAAAGATATTACCAAAAAAAAAATCAATTGAGAGAGATGATACTAATTCATTGACCAAACATGTCAATAGAATGTTAGAGGAACGAAAATGTAAATCTCTTATCTATTGCTTAGGCTGGTAAGATGGCTAAAGCCATTCCTTAGCAGCTCTAAGGCAATTCCAAGCAAGGCTTAAGGAAGTGAATTGGGGTTTTTGTAACATTTCAAACTCATATCAAGCGATGTTATTGTTTGATTTGGGGTAATAACAATGTCTCTCCTATTTGTTATTGTCTAACCTTCGAGGCTTAATGGATCTAGATTATTTCTTAGTTCAACGGATCTAAGTTTTTTTTTTTAACATGGCATTCTCCCCCTAGAGACTGTATTTTTGTTGTGATCCCACATGATGTTAGGGTTTGTTTTGATACTATTTGTAATACTTCAACCCCATAGATCTATACTAAGCTACAATTTATCCATCTTGAGGTGAATCCCTCACGAGGTTCAATGCATTGTGACCAGGGAAGGGATGCTGGAGGTTATCAATTAAACTTAGTCTCTTCCCTTAAGTCAATGTGGGATTAAAGAGTCTATCCCCTTCTCTCAAATGCCTCTCCCATTTCTTTTCCAATCTTCGTGATTTAACGGGCCTGGGCAATTTCTTGGACATGATAATTATCCTACAAACCGATCCTATTCATATTCAATATAAATTAAATAAATAATTCTCAAAACCTTCTTCATTCATCTCACATGATAGGAAAGACTCGATTTTCTAGTTTTTTTCTTTTTTGGGTAAATGACAACTAAGGTATCTAAGATTTCAAGAAATTGCAACTAATGTATATTATATTGTGGTGCCTAAACCAAGAATAGCATTCACCTAATTAACAGGTATTTTGTTCTTAGGAATCGGATTGATGAAGGTTTCCATTGATATTGATATGATATCGATGCGGATCATTTTGAATCAATCTGAATTGTTGATTTTATCCCTACTTGTCATAAAAATTAAACAAGAAAGGGTTTTTTTTCATGATTTACCCACGATCTGACAATGATACCTAATCTAGGGTTGGCCATCGAATATGGATACCTCATTCCCTATTGATTAATCAAATTTTTTTATTTTCAATTTTACCCTTGATATATCTTCACTATTCTCCTTCTCCCATAAATTATGGCATTGTTCATCTCTCACCTCTCTTATTCTTCTTCCGCACCCAAACTACTTACCCTTTTCTCACCCCCATCCACACCGTTTGCAACTCCCTTATCCCCATAACTCCCCAATCCCACCTCCATCTTCTACTTCTACTATTCTTCTTCCCCACCCCCATCTCCCACCTCTCTTCTCCCTTGCAATTTCTCCTTTTCCCCACAACGCCATCAGAGAGAAGAAATCCGGTGATCGGCTTTACTTCTTCAACTAACATCTCCCACATACGTCTTAGAATGTATAGCAGTAGAGCAGTGTAAGAATGTTAAGTCAATTTGGTGTCCACAACTCCCCACTCCCACCATTTACCCCTGTCCCGTCTCTACCCACCCATGCAACTCCTTAGCCATACCCCACCCTTGTCCCAGCCCGTCCCATTTTTAAAGCACGCATAGTAGAGGTGATAGAGATGGGGAAGAAGTAGATTATGAGGGGGAAGACAAAAGGAAAGCCTACGTTTACAACAGTTGTTTTCATCTACTTAGTTGCAGAACTAAAGCTGGTCATCAAATTTCCACTCTCTCGGATAGGTGGGTGGGGAAGAAAAATTGCAAGGGAGATGAGAGGATGGAGATTGGGCGGGACAGTTGAGTGATAAAGATGGGGAAGAAGAATAGTAGAGGTGGGAGATGGTGGCTGGAAAGGGGAATGGGTGGGGAACAAGAATAATGGATGAGCATGTGGGAAATTGGGTGGCACAGGGGAGTGATGGAGATGGGGGCGAGACAAGGGAGTGAATGTTGATGGGGGTGGGGACCAGTGTAACTAGATGGGTGGGGAAGAAAGAATAGGAGAGGTGGGAGATGAGTTTACTTAGTTTAAAGGAAGAAGAATGGTGAAATTATATTAAGGATAAAATTAGAAATTTAAAAAGAAACTAGATGGGTGGAGATGAATGGTATGTATTTATCATAAAGCATTTAAGACGCAAAATCACTCTAGAAAAACAGAAATGCAAAAAGTGTCTGACTCATAATCAAGGTTAAAAAACAGAATCGTTATAGTACAAAGCCTAAGTTAATGTTATCTTGGTTTAAGTACCTCAAACATAATATATGAAATTGTTACTTAGGTAGGTTAGCTGTACTTTCTTGGAATATTTAGGCTTTGTACCATAACGATTCTGTTTTTTAAACTTGATTCTAGATGTAACACACTTTTTTCTTTTTTTTTTGGAGTGATTCTGCGACTTAAATGTTGTATGGTAACAAAAAAAAAGATTTTGGAACTTGGAAGAAACAGAAACCTATATGGTTCACACTTAATAGAATCATTTATGTTAGAAACCAATATTTACATAAAATGCCATATTCACCATGGAGAGGTCATGAAGTAAAACTTTCACTAAATTCATCAACTACAGGCAAGCGTTGTTTCATTTTTCTTTAATTTGGTGAAATTCGAAAACCAATAACCGAAGAGATAATATTTCATTAAATTTTATTTTCCCAAACAAAAAATGGGGCTTGCATTAATGTATGCCCGGAGTTGGATTCAAAATGTAGAAACGTAAAGCTGAATTTTTTCTTACTTAAAAATTTTTTTGAAAACTTTTTTAATAATTAAAGTAAGAAAAAAATGTTTTTGTATGCTCGACTAGAAATGCTTGCCATTTTCTAACCACGTGAATTGATAAGTTAACAAATTAATAATTGGATAGCTTGAGGACCTATCAAATAGGCCACTTGTGAAATTTGATAGTGCATCTCAATTATATGATTGTAATTGATATACCATATATCATATCCTGGTTGACCAATCACCGGGTATCTGGTATAACATACTATTTTTTAGGATTTATCCTCTCTAATTTATTTCTTTGATTTATTTATTTATGGGAGAAGGATAGGTATGCTGCCGATATCAAGTATGCTAGCGGATAGCACCAATAGGAACACATGATGGAGTATCATTCAGGAAGGATATGGGGTCATTTCAAAAAAAGGGAAGAGAGAGATAGACACAATGGGTGCTAGCATACTTGATATCGGCGACATACCCAACATTTTTCCTTTATTTATTTTGCTAACGTGAGAACCATTCAATTTTCACTAAAAAATGAAGGGCATTAAACACACCGTGTGAGTGGCCCAAGGTGTGCCTAGTAGAAATCAAACTTAAGACATCCAAGTTTACGATTCATACCAAGTTCGTTGCTCACCAACTACGCTACCCCTTGGGTTAATTCTTTGATCTTCACCATTGCACTAATCCACCAATCGGCAGTTTACCCTATCTCTTATTTCCTCGATTTGGTTTTTGTCACTTCCATGGATCCCCGACCAGCCAACCAAAGAAAATCCAAAAGCTCAGATGCTTTGATTTGATTTCCTTTTGTCTTCACCATTACTCTAATACACCAATCAACTACTTGCCTTCTCTACTATTTATTTGATTTGATTTGTTGTCATTTTCGCAGTCCCCAACCAGCCAACCAAAGAAAATCCAAAAGCTCATGGGAGGCTGCTTAGACAATTGATGTGGCCCCTCTATTATTTCTTGATTTTAATCTTATTTTATACAATCTGAATTCAGTATTTAAGGCAAAACCATTCGATATGGTCATCCTCTTCAAGCTGTTAACAGGCCTGTAGTTCTTAAGGATAGAACAGTGGGCAAGGCCATGTTTATACGTACAACCTTGCTTGAATCCATCTCTGAAGGCTTTGAGAGAATTATCATTGAGTCTGATTATCAGGGTGTGATTTTCTATTTACAAAAGGGAATCACATCATAGCCTTTGAATGTGAGATGTATCCTCCAAGATATGCTCCACTTATCTTTATATTTAATTGATTGTATTTTTCACTTTGTTCTAAGAGAGATTAACATCTTAGCTGACTCCTTAACTAAGAGGACATTGTTGATGATGTATACAAGACTGTGTGGCGAAAACCATAAATTCACAAAAGTGACTCATGTTGAATATGAATAAATATACTATTTTTAGAACAAAAAACCGAAAAAAAAAAGAACATATATTGTTGCTCACTTCTTTTCTCTCTTCTTCTTAGGCTTGATTTGTTATGATTTCTATTTCAGAATTTGTTTGGTTTGATTTTTGTACGTTATTTCAATAATATAGAAATCAAGTACACATGGTTAATTTAATGGGCAAAACAGTAATTTCATGTTAAAAATAAAATATTTTGTTGTTACAGCAAGAAATCGTCATAGTCTATCGTGGAACTTGCAGAGAGGAAAACACAAAGGAGTGAGCACCGAACTGATCCGGTAGAGGATTCTCCGATGCCCAAGTCAAATCTCTCAACAAACAAATAATGCAAGTAAGAAATGAAAAGTTTTCGATCATTTGGGAAGGGGTTTACCTAGGTATTCATAGCTAGAGATGGAAACCACCGAGTGAGAGTCCCGCTTTTGTAGTTTTCTAATGCTAGTAGGAGTCCAAGTATGACAAGAGTTATAATAGGAAAGTGAATATGGAGGACATCCCAGTTATGAGAACTCCATGTACATGTATTGACCATATCTCGGGGGATAGAGCGAGATATCCTTTTTCTAGGGAAGATCCAATATCCCTCCAAGAATCCTTCATGGACTAGGACACGTTCGCTCCTTGCTCACAAATCACATGTCAGACCTGAATGGCCTGTCAAAGCATATCTTGGTGAGGAAACCCATAAGACTTATGCCGAGCAACTTGATCAGGTGGTTTAGTTACTGAGCCACTTATTCTGAACGACGGGCTACCTACGTTGCTTGTCGCTTGGGTTGGTGAGGCCTAGGGCCTGGTGTCGTTGAGCTGTTTAGTTGTTCGGATTATCGTTCGACGCTACTTTTCACATGCTGTATTTGACCAGCTATTTGGTAGTTGAGGTTCTTTAGTAGAGTAGGTCAATCAATCTGCTCCTGATCTATGCGCCAACTTCAGATTGAATAGGTGACCCAATTGGGCCCAGACCACTCGTTTGGGCTTGTATTAGTGCCTTTTACACATACACTTTGTTACCCATTAGGTTCTTGCAGTACGCCTTTGATGGTAGCATATTTTGCTATAATACTTCCTTCTTCTTCGATAGCCTCACCAATAAAAAACCTATGAATGTCAATTCCACGCTCACCTTAAAGTTGTCAACAAGAAAATCCGATAGCTATTATAATTTATGAGAATTCCTAATTAAAAAAAGGGCAAGAGAAATCAATAGTGCACGGGCCAATGGGAGGGCACATGGGAACATTGTATTATATGTTTTTTATTAGAGTATTACTATACCTATCATATCATAAAAATTATAAAGAGGATTTATCATGAACGAAATGTGTTTTTGCTGCACAGTCTTCCAACTTTTATAATTATTTTTGAAAACTCTTTTATATCCTTATCTTATCAATGCGAACAAGACAAATATTTAAAAAAAAAAAAAAAAAACGGATTAAGAGACAAATCCTCAAAATACACTTGTAGAGGTCTCATTTAAATTTTAAACATCCTATTGTTTATTAGAGTGTTACTGTAGTTATCAATAAAACTTTTAAAAAGAGGATTTGTCCTCTAACTCTTCTGGGTCAATCCAGTTAGACCCGTCTCTTTTTTTTTTTTTTCTGGTAGAATGACCCGTCTGTTAACTCTTTCATACTTTTACCAAAAACAAAAAAAAACCTCTTCCCGTACATGGAAGGGCAGTTTTGTAGAAGCGTCTCTAACTCTTTCCATACGTCGAAGGACAGAGTAATACAACTCGCAAAGACTGTGCGCATCATACCGTACATCCCGGTAACTATCACTATCGGATTAGTACACGTTGCACACAAACTGGACCAGATTCTTATCCCACGGTTTACATTCAATAGCGTGCTCTAGAATCTAAAATAACTATCACGCACGCCCTCTTTTTTTCGACGAGTCCCGGCGCCTCTTGCTCCAACTTTTGAGACGTTTGACAACCGACGACCGTCAATCGTGAACCATCTAACGTGAGTTCCGTGACCTGCCAATAACCGCCGCCGCTCAAGGAGCTGCGCCGCCCCTCTAAAGGGCAAAAAGGAAAAAAAGATACTGACCCGACCGGACCATGGTTTCAGAGTTACGTTTGAAATCTGCAAAATTGATCATCGGTATTCATCGAGATTGATCCTGAGGAGAGTTCTTGACCTATCGATTCGGATCAGATTGTATTGAATAAATTTACCCTTAATTTGTACCATGTTGATATCAGTCAAGGCTATTTCAATCCAACCTGAATTTTAAAACCATTATTCTGAGTCGTGACCTATTGATCCATTGGTACAACCAAAGGTAAAATGGTAATAAAAATCGATTTATATAAAAAAAATTATCTAATTGTCCGATCTAATTTGATTCAGAACATGATTCAGGAACTTGAAAAACTTGGAGGTTTTGATGATCCTTGAGACCAAACCTAGGGTCCGTTGGATTTTGTTTTTAGAAACATGTTTTTCCGTTTTCTTATGTTCAAAAATGGAAAAACATCCAAAAATTCGTTTAATTTTTCTGTTTTGTTTCACTTGTTTTTAAAACAGAAATAGAAATTTATGCCTATTTATGTGTCTAAAAATTGAAGAAACACGTTAGACTTGTTTTTCTATTTTTAGGAACAAATGGAAGGTCCCAGATAATATTCGGGATTAAAAAAAAAAAAAAAAAAAGAACAAATGGGAGAGATAAAAATTATGAAAAACCCGATACTTCACTCGACCTACCCCAACCCCAATCAATTGTTGAAACTTCTCGTTATTCAAATGCGGCGATTTCAACCTGATTGTACAAAAATCACAGTTTCGAATTGCCTGCATCCTTCTAAAGTTCATCTCGACAGAGCATATCTGCAACTCCAACGTCATGCCTTTACTCATGAATTGTATACCTACAGTGTCGTACCTTCTCTCATGTCTTGAACTCGACTACACTATTGAAAACATTTGGGGAAACAGAAAAATCAAACATTTTTTTGTAATTTAAAAAATCGCTTCTTAGTACAGAAATGGGAAAAACCGTTTCTAAACACAGAAACAAAATAAACAAAATCAAATGGCCCCTAGATTCACTAAAATTTTGAAAATCTTGACTCAAATTTCAGAAGTTTTAGTAAATTTTGATAAATTTCAAAAGTTTCGAGATATTTTTCAACCTAAATTTCTAGTAATAGTCCAGAAAAGAAAATCTGATTTTGGAGCTTTCATGGTTTCAACTCAAATCTCAGTGTCGATTTCCGAAACCCAAGATTCGGAACCTTATCTAGATTCCGGAGTAATTCGGATTGGTATCGGTCTCGGTCAGGGTCTCGACCGATACTATACTTAAAACCAATTTTTTTGCGTCGCACGATAAAGACGACGACTGGGGAGGTATTATTTAACAATAATGATAAGGAAGACGGGAAGGTGTCAAAAGCCAAACGAAATTTGAAAAGCCGATATAAGGATATCACGCGAGTTAGGGGTGTCTCACCAGAGTATCTCGCCTCTAGGGGGTATTATGGTAGTTAAACAAATAACTTAGATACCTTTCTCAGCCACATGACTTGTTGGGTGAAATAATTTCGTCACCAAATGGTGATGTAATTACTATATTATCTATTAAACCAAATCATGCCGTCAAGGAGGCCGAGTTCTCTCTCTCTCTACACTACACTAAACTGAATTTCTGAATTTCTTCAGTGGCTTTGCTTCTTTGAACCGTATAAATGCTTACAGACCCTCGTTGAGTTCGCCATCCACACCATATCGAGTGACCACTGATCACTTCTTCTTCTTGAGAGAGAGAGAGATAGAGAGAGAGACTGATTCTCTACTGATTCCTCAGAAATGGCAATGAAGAGAGCTGCTACGTCTGTAATTAGAACCGTTTGTGGTCCCGTTGTTGCAGATCCGTTACCTATTTCCCGATCACTCCATGTATGTGTATGCCTTTCTGCTACTCCTGTTTTTTCCCTCTTTTTTTCATCTCTTTGAAGTTATTGTTTGGATTTTCGATCACAATTCAGTTCCCCTGCTATTTTTGCTTCCCATGGTTTGGATTTTCTTTATTTCCTGTTTTTATCTTTGATCTGTTGTTAATTTATGAGTCATAGACTTGGAGCTGAGCTGATGATACTGAAATTGCATGAGGGTCTGATGGCTGGTTAATATGGTCCTTGTGTGTGTTTGTGCATCTGTTTTTCTCCATTTTTATACATTTCTTTCCCTTTTCCACCAATTTTCTTTCACTCTTAGCCCCGGAATAGGTTTGAAACTTGCTATGCCAACGGCTGAAGATAGTTGCAGTGCATGATGGAATATATTATTTATTTTGATAATTTACTGATGGACTATTATAGGTGTCTAGTTCTAACAATCAAGGATCATCCAAGCGACGAGTCACGTGGGTTTGGATTCTTCCATAGAAAATATGGAGTCCTGCTTCGAAACAAATGAACAATTCACTGATCTAACAATGGGTCTTTTGGTATTGAGTGATTTGATTCTTCTCACCTCTCTTAGACTGTAAAAACTGGAGAAACACATTCTATCAGATGGTCACAATCATCTATCTCTCAATAATCTGGGTCCCATTGATTGGAGTGTCCAAAACTGCAGTCTATGCATTGTGATTACAATTCTATGTCACCATACCTGTGTTCCCATCTGCCTATTGTGGTCCTTTATACTACTCAAATACAAGTTCTGCCTCTTATAAATGATTCAAGAACTTATTGCATCAGTACCACTGAAACTATGTATTTCATAGTGTATGATTTGTTCATTATACTTACCTTCAATTTATACAGGCATCTCCTGGTAGCAAGAAGATAGTTGGGGTGTTTTACAAGGCTAACGAGTACGCCTCAATGAATCCCAACTTTGTGGGTTGTGTGGAGAATGCCTTGGGCATACGAGAGTGGCTGGAATCAAAAGGCCATCAGTATATAGTTACTGACGACAAAGAAGGCCCTGATTGCGGTCAGTATACAATATCTTTGCTGCTTATTTTCTCTTTTCGTTAGCTGATGTTATGTGAAATTTTATTCATGATTCCAGTAATGTAAGAGTCCTTCCATTATTACCATTCTGTTTGCATTTATGTCATGTCAACCTTGGATTGCAAAAACCATGCTAGAAAATGTGAAGTGACATCCATGGGATACAGTGAAAGCACTTGTACTTCATCTGTTCATCAACACTGAATCACTGATACAGGACACCGTGGATTCTTCTGGATGTCGAATTGGTTTCATCAGAAATTAGTAAATTGAATCACCTGAGAGTCGCCTCCAGTCATTTTGCATGTCAAAATTGTCTCAGGTTACCAAAAACTGGCCAGTCATTGGAGAGTCGTTAATTTATTGTATTCATTTGCAGCTGGTGAATCTTTGTCGATGCCCTTAGGGGAACCCTCTGATAATGATTCTGATTAATTTGCATGTATACAATGTGCGAGGCACAGTTTGTGCATGGAATTTTAGACGTCTGAATGTTCTATAGTTTTAAGAGGCAATGCTTTTGAATATTTTCCCTTATTCCTTCCTAATTTATTATTATTTTTATTTATTTTAACTAATGCTTTTTCCTTCTTTTTATTTTTGGATGTTGATGCAGAACTTGAAAAACATATTCCTGATCTCCATGTTCTGATATCAACCCCTTTCCACCCGGCATATGTTACAGCAGAGAGGATTAAGAAAGCCAAAAATTTACAACTTCTTTTAACTGCCGGAGTTGGCTCTGATCACATTGACCTGCAAGCTGCAGCTGCTGCTGGACTAACAGTTGCTGAAGTCACTGGAAGTAATGTTGTTTCAGTTGCGGAAGATGAGCTTATGAGAATCCTCATCCTCGTACGAAATTTCTTACCTGGTTACCATCAAGTAATTAGTGGGGATTGGAATGTTGCTGGTATTGCTCATAGGGCATATGATCTTGAGGGGAAGACAGTAGGAACTTTTGGTGCAGGACGCATTGGTAAGCTTTTGCTCCAACGATTGAAGCCCTTCAACTGTAATCTCCTCTATCATGATCGGCTCAAGATGGACCCAGAGATGGAGGCTCAGACAGGGGCAAAGTTTGAGGAGGATCTTGATGCAATGCTTTCAAAGTGTGACATAGTTGTTATCAACACACCTCTTACGGAGAAAACAAGGTATGGATTTCATCTTGTACTCAGGATTACTCTTTTATGCAAAGGATTTTTTTTGCTGGATGTGTTTTTTGCTGCATTGACTCGTACAGAAGCTGATTCATACCTTGTTTTCTCCGTAAGAGGTGTGTTGATAAAACACCTTTGTTTTTTTATGACAACCCATTAATTAGATCAAACTTCTGAGCCTATAGTTATATTTTTAATGATCAGTGGATTGTTTCTAACCCAGAAATTAATGCTTCATGTGTATTCTCTGTTGGTTCTCTTCCTTGATGAATAAGATGGGATTTTTGAGGAGGGGACTGGGGAGACATGACCATCAAAATAAGGGATGATCAGCCCTTTAAGACTATGTCAAAGATGCATCATTGAGGATCAAACTCCTCCCAGTACCACACCCCACACCCACCCCACCCCCCCCCAA